>NC_064923.1:547134629-547434629 GCF_023897955.1 Schistocerca gregaria
GCGTTAGACCGCACGGGTAACCGAGAGGGCTGCATTTAATAACACTAGTATTACGTTATACAGACGAAGCACTTCGTGTCTCTTCGGCATCGGGGTAAGGGTTTCTGGCTAGCTAGCTCGATTGTTAAAGGGGAGATGTGCGATATGACTCTAAACACGAGGTCGTACAATTCAAATTTTACAATTATTTGCACGCCAGTTATATAATAATGCTGATAAATCGCATCTCCGCAAGCACTGCAAACAGGAACAGTGTATAGGGCGTATGATCTGATTTGTAGCTCTAATTTCTGCAGTGCATTGAGTGTACCAGAGCTATCAGTGTCACGAATTTGAAATGTGTCACTTCTCATGTGTACATTAGTTAAAACTCTTGCTAAATCGCTGTGTGTGCCATTAATGAAAAAGCCATTGGCGTCCCTTTTAAGTTCGACTATTCATATGGTAGCATAGTTGGCCTTAGTCGTCTTTCTTACATCCTCATCTCAAGAACAACGAACCTGCAACTTCAGTGCTACTTCTGTGCAGGGACAACATCTTTAGAAGACACCATGTGCGTGGACAGTTTCAATATGTCATTGTTCTGCGTTCATGCAGCAGAGTACAAGCAGATCCATCACGCGTCCTGCGTTCCCAAAACAAATGGGAACACTTACATGCCATCTGCGCTAGCAGAGAGAAGGGACGCATTTTGCTCTGGAAGCTGACTGACGTCACTTTCATTTGCAATACCTCCACTGTTCAGCCGTGTTTATTGCCGTAGGTCATACGAAAGTATCTCCACCAGCGACATTTGTTACAATGTTACTGTTGGTATGGACTCTGTGCCCGTCCAATGAGTCACGTCAGGAAATCAAAATACGGCTTGTTCGTAATCCTGTAAGAATGGTTAGAAAATATTTTTGCCTAACACTCATTCATTTGTTTAAGTTTTATTAACAATAATCGCAGATAAATGAACATCAGGTATATACACCATGTGATAATCGGTGGGTGAGACCTGGCACGAAGTCGCCGTTCCAAAATATCCCAAAGGTGTTCTATGGGATTCAGGTCAGAACACTGTGAAGACCAGTCCATTACAGGGATGTTACTGTCGTTTAACCATTCTGCCATAGGCCGTGCATTATGAACAGGTGCTCGATCGTGTTGAACGATGCAATCGCCATCTCCGAATTGCTCTTCAGCAGTGGAAAGCAAGAAGGTACTTAAAACATCGATGTAGGCCTATGCTGCGATAGCGTAGTGCCACTAAAAATAACAAGGTGTGCGAGCCCCCTCCATGAAAAACGCGACCACTCCGTAACACCACCGCCTCAGAATTTTACCTTTGGCACTACACAAGCTGCAGATGAAGTTCACTGGGCATTCGCCATACCCACACACTGCTATCGGATCACCACTTTGTGTACCGTGATTCGTCACTCCACCAAACGTTTTTCCACTGTTCATTCGTCCAGTTTTTACTAGGCGTCGCTTGGCATTTACCGGCGTGATGTGTGGCTTATGAGCAGCCACTCGACCATGAAATCCAAGTTCTCACACTTCCCGCCTGTCGTAGTACTTGCAGTGGATTCTTATGCCGTCTGGAATTCCTGTGGGATGGTCTGGATAGATGTCTGCCTATTACACATTACGACCCTCTTCAGCTGTCGGCTGTCTCTGTCAGCCAACTGACGAGGTCGGCCTGTACGCTTTTGTGCTGTACGTGTCCCTTCATGTTTCCATTTCGCTATCATATCGGAAACAGTGGACCTAGAGATGTTTAGGAATGTGGAAATCTCACACACAGACGTATGACACAAGTGACACCCAATCGACTAACCACGTTCGTAGTCCGTGGGTTCCGTGGACATTCTGCTCTCTCACGATGTCTAAAGACTACTGAGGTCGCTGATATGGAGTACCTGGCAGTAGGTGGCAACACAATGCACCTAATATGAAAAACGTATGTTTTGGGGTGTCCGGATACTTTTGATGACATTTTGTTGATAGTGTCCGGTAAGACAAAAGCCGCGAATTGAGGTTGAAACGTGCGCCTCGTTCTAACCGCCTTCACTTCTTGCTACAGCCAGTTAAAAAGTATGCTGGATACCAATACACACTACTCTGAACGAGAGGCAAATTCACATGTTCTTCCCCTGTTTTGCGTGTTATGATTCAGCTGTTTCTGTAAACAAGTACGTATTTACAGACAATATATCTCACGAAAGTGTAGGGGTATTGTATTGTCGGTATCTCATTTGGTCTTGTGTGTTGTCGGTATGAGGGACTACAACTTGTTATATAGATACCTACAAGAAGTTCTTGAATTTGGCACTGATTCCTCGCTTTTGGTCAAAAGATGTTCCTTATACCTAGACTGAGTTGCTCCATTATATTATACGTATGAAGTTAACTGGCGGAGAAAGAAAATAATGACTTAACACTAGCTTATTTTTCTTCATGCTACGTGTTACTAATCTTAACTCGTGCCAGTTTTGCATCGTGCAGAAGGGTGCAACACCTCACTGAGTGTTAAGGCACCTACTATGTGAAGCTAATGCCGCATGTTACCATTCAGTACCTTTTAAGATGAGACATTTCTCCAACAAATATTTTGACAGACGTCGTATTTCAACCAACAAGCGCCGCTGATAAATTATTCTTTATTTGCGACCGGCTTCGATTTAATGGCGCATGGCATACGACGTTCTTCAAATTCTTACAACCTGTGAGGCAGCATCTACACAAAGAAGACACGTTGGCATTTCATCCACCACTGGAACACTTTGATTATTGGATGTGACTGATTATATTGTTTCATTTTCCTGTAATACGCTACATTGGATTTCAAGAAGAAGATTTTAGGTTCATAAGATTAACTCGTTTAATAAAAGTTGTTTAATCACAGATTCACAAATTGTCTGGTTCCACATCATCGTCATTTCATTTTCTTGAGGCCTTATTCCGCGGCAATGCGGAGTAGACCTGGTTACTATTGATTTGGCAGTGTTAGTTGCAGAGGGTAGCCGGATGCCCTTCCTACCGCCACCCCAAATCCCCCCCAGGACAGAATCAGTGTACCCCAGCTGTCTGCATCTAGAGTAAGCCATGGAATAGTGCGAACATGTTTCAAAAGTGGGCGAGTCGTGTAACTGAGGTGTAACGTGGGGACCAGCCCGATATTCAGCTAGTAGGATGTGGAAAACCGCCTGAAAACCACATCCAGGCTAGCTGGCATACGGGCTCTCGTCGTTAATCCGCCGGGAAGATTGGATCCGGGGCCGGCGCGCCTACCCGAGTACAGGAAGCAGCACATTAGCGCTCTTTTTTTCCGAAATAATACAGTGCACTGATGTACAGACACGAAAACAACTCGTAAACAGTCGAAATAATGTATTGCACAGCCTGCGCACGTGCTCACAGACTAATGCAACAGACACGAAAACAACTCGTAAATTGTCAAAAAATAATACATGTGTAAGGCTATGCAAACACGCTCACGATGCTTAAACAACGGAAAATAATGCAGTGCACAAACACTCTTTGCACGTAAAATTGCTTTAGAACTACGGTCAACCATGACATATCAGCGAACTACGCCTTTTTTTCTTTTTTTAAATTTTTTTTAGGAAGGCAGGGTAAACAAACAGTCTTTATTCGTACAATTGTGCTGTCCTAGGGGTAAGAAAAGCATCGAGACAGCAAAAACAATTTGGAAACCATAAAATCAATGCAAAGGCCGCCCTCTTTTTTTCTTTTTTTGTGCAACAGGAATAAAGTAAATGACAATCCTAGTCACGGGCGGGAGTGAAAATGAAATGATCATCTGCATCAGAATCCCCTCAGCACGCGGTGTCGCATCATAAACCTGGCAGAAAGCCACATAATCTTGACCATTTCTGCCAGTGTGGGCGGTATGTATTTCTCCTGCGACGACCATTCGAAGGACCATTATCTGAGGCGGTTTCGGTGTTTACCATCGTTGTGTGTGTGTGCTTTTTTTCAATTTAACATAATCCAGTCATAACTGGCGCCAACAGGTAGGGGCCAGTTTTCTTCTCAGTGTGCTATATGCCAATATAATTGAACCGCGCATTACTCTCTCTAGTCTTTCTGCTGCAGGAGTCTTCTCAGTTCTGGGACACCCCAGCTGTCGGGCGGATTGTGAAAAACACTTCCTAAAAAATTGGAAAAGTAAGTCCTGTATTTCGTATGCCTCCGTATGAGCTCGTGTTGTTCTTGTAAATACATCCAATAATCCATCACGGACTTGATATCGTACGAATACAAATATTTCGTCGCATGCCCAGAGATCCAATTGAGCGCATACGCCTTTTGTTGGGGAAAAAAGGTCTTGTCCGGTAGAAAAAGTACATCCGATGTGATTTCTGTGTAGTCAGTGCGCCGAAGGAAGGCCAGTATTCGACGCGTCAGCATCCAGACGTCCCTCGCTGCGCCACACACTACACCATGTTCTTCCGTTGCTAACAGTCCACAGTTTGTGCAAAGAGGAGAATCGACCATATGAATTGTATGTAATCGACTCCTGGTCACAAGTTTACGGTTTATAAGAATATACCACATAGATCTCGCTGCTGTTGACAGTAATGGAGTATGCACTGCACATCAAATGTGGTTCCACATTCTCGACGGGTATTTGAATTCCATTATGTTGCGGCCATGGTGATCCATCAAACATCTATAGATCTCTCGAGTCGTGGGTATTCTCGTTGAAGGTACTTTCAGACGAACATAACTGTAATCGACAAGAAATGAGGCAATGTGTGCAAGAGAAGGCGAAATGTTGCCCACCGCAATAGGGGGTTCATACGAAGGCGGTACAAGTACTTCTATCAGAGCTGACGTTATGGTATTCTTTTTTTGTTGCCAATTTCGTATCATCGCTCGCATGTAAAGTGCCAGAGCTTTGTTTCGCACGTTTGTGAGGTTGAGGCCACCGTTCCGGAACTGTAGCGTTAACGTATCATATTTGATCTTAAATAACATCGCAGTACTAACACAGTAACCAAAGGCAGCCATGAGACGGTCTGCAATACCCTTCGGTATTGGTATGATCTTCGCTAAATGGGGCAGTCGTGAGACTATGTGAACGTTGGTGTATGCCACACGTTGGATCATGTCAAAGGCTCTCAGTGAGTTGTTGCGTATCGTCAGACGAACATTCTGCAGAAGCCGCCGAGAACTCGCCGCCGCTGACCGCCGTAGTGAACGGGTAAATGTAATCCCCAGACATCTCAGCGATTCCACCGTCTGAAACGGTCCCGGTACGTCTTCCAGACCCCGTCCAATGTGCCTAATTTAGGATTTCGTCATGTTAACGACACTGCCTGCCGCCGTCCCGTAAGAGTCTAGATGTTCAACAGCCTGGCGCACTTCATGTCCTGATCTGACAAGGAGGATCAGGTCGTCCGCATATGCGCGACAAACGAAAGAGTTCTCATTAAGCGCTATCCCAGAAGTGAGCGCCTCATAACACACATCAGCGGGTCAACCGCTATCGCAAACAGCATCATGGAGAGTGGGCACCCTTGTCGGACTGAGCTGTTAATAGGAATCGAGCCCGCTTCCCGGCCGTTTACAATCACTTTCGATGTAGCCCCTCGTATTAGCCTCATAACGATGGAGATGAAAACAGGTGGAATCGCCATTCGGCTCATGATTGACGCCAAGAAGTCATGGTTTATCCTGTCGAACGCACGATCGAAGTCCACAGATATCATCGCTGCTCGCATTTTACACGTTTCCGCAAGGGCGGCAACGTCACGGTATTCACTTAGCGCCGAGGAGATGTTGCTTCTCACCCCTAGGCAAGCCTGATCAGGGGATATTGTCCTGGATATCGCCAGCTTGAGACGGGACGCTAGTAGTTGTGGAAAGATTTTATAGTCGGTGTTTAGCATAGTGAGAGGCCGATATTGATTAACACTGCCATCTTCGGGATGGGAAGAAGAAAGCCCGTCACAAAATCCGACGGTAGGCGCATGTCCGGACGCATCGCCTCATTGTACATCGACACAAACTGTGGCATCATCATGTCCACGAATTCTCGATAAAACTCTAGCGTAATCCCATCTGGCCCTGGTGATTTATGGGCCGCTCCCTTTGTGAGTGCCACCTTTTTATCGTCTTCTGTGAGTGGCTCCATAAGCGCTGCCTTATCCGTCTCTGTCAGTGTCGTTTGCAGATGTTGCAGTATCTCTTCCCCCACCAGACGGTCCGTTGTTGCACCGCCATACAGGTGGCGGAAATGCTCTAAAATTCATTTGCAGTGTCCTGTTGTGTTGTCAATTGACGGTCATCTAAACCGTGGAACACTGTTACCAACGTTTATGTTCACGCGACACATGGTGCATCGAGGTACGTTCCCCAGTGATGGTGTCGAGACATCGTGCCCGTTTTGGGATGCCACCCAGTCGTTGTCGCGTGATCGATAGGATTTGTGCCTTGACCCGATCAACTTTCGCATGATGTTCTGCAGATGGCACCTGGAAGGACAGCTCACGAAGCATGGTGTAATAATAATCAAGAGTGTCTCTTTGCCATCTCGTCTTATCCCGACCATACTGTATGAGAGCTCTTCTTATTGCCGGCTTAGTACACTCGAGCCACCAGTGAAGCACGGAGGTATATGTTGATAGATGGCGTTGACATGTGGCCCATACCTCCTCGACTCTCTGACGACATTCGGGGTCCGCCAAAAGTGATGAATTGAGCTTCCACGTCCCGCGGCTTCTCCACACACTTTGCTTAGGGAGTGATATGGTACAAATGTAAGCCTGATGATCAGTAAATGCCGCAGGCCATCGTTCCGCGTCGACCACCTTATCCTGTAGTCCAACCGAAACATATATTCGATCGAGTCTGCTAGCCGTGTGACTGGTATAAAAAGTATATCCCTCACGGTTCCTATGAATCATGTCCCAGATGTCACTTAACTCCACATCCCGGCGTAGCACATGCAATTCACGACAGATATTGTAATGTGGAGTCTGGTCTTTTTGTTCTCGGCTACCCTGGCGGGTCGTCTGGTTCCACGTGACGTAAAGAAAATGCCCACATTGCTTCATACTTCCTACGGCTTAATATTAAACTAAAACTATGGTTTGCACTTCATTTTTCACACGCTCGAAGCGAGAAATGCTCGTAGGGTATTAGTACTCAGAGCACTTCGATTTTGGAACTACTGAGATAAGAAGCATTCAGCAACAACCCCGACACTGGCACACAATGATCTAGAAGGAACGCTGAAAAATTAAACAAGTTTTCTAGAATACGCCGGTAACGACCGGAATGTTGTTTTTACAGATCAATCGTCAAAGGTGAGACCCTGAATAACGATGACTGATGACGGCACCTGGTGGCCATAGTTGGAACTGGACAGCGGCGCTGTGACGCATGGAAATCAAGCACCCCTTACTCTAAACATTAATGCTACCGAGTTTGGTACTCGTACGGTAATTAGTTTCCGTGTTATGACGTGTTAAACAGGGAAAGTTTAATTGCTTAATGAACGTTTTCTTGACATCAGAGAAGGTAAGTTTCTATCAGATTAAGCACGATGAAACTGTTTGCATATGGATGTTATTCAATCTGTATATTGAGCAAGCAGTAAAGGAAACAAAAGAAAATTTTGGAGTAGGTATTAAAATCCATGGAGAAGAAATAAAAACTTTGACGTCCGCCGATGACATGGTAATACTGTCAGAGACAGCAAAGGCCTGGAAGAGCAGCTGAACGGAATGGACATGGTCTTAAAAGGAGGATATAAGATGAACATCAACAAAGGCAAAACGAGAATAATGGAATGTGGTCGGATTAAATCGGGTGACGCTACGGGAATTAGATGAGGAAATGAGACACTTAAAGTAGTAAATGAGTATTGCTATTTGGGGAGCAAAATAACTAATGATGGTCGAAAAAAGAGAGGATATAAAATGTAGACTGGCAATGGCAAGGAAAGCATTTCTGAAGAAGAGAAATTTGTTAACACTGAGTATAGATTTAAGTGTTAGGAAGTCGTTTCTGAAAGTATGTGTATGAAGTGTAGCCATGTGTGGAAGTGAAACATGGACGATAAATAGTTTATACAAGAAAAGAATAGAAGCTTTCGAAATGTGGTGCTGCAGAAGATTGCTGAAGATTACATTTGTAGATCATATAACTAATGAGGAGGGATTGAATAGAATTGGAGAGAAGAGAAATTTGTGGCACTACTTGACTAGAAGAAGGGATCTGTTGGTAGGGCATATTGTGAGGCATCAAGGGATCACCATTTTAGTATTGGAGGGCAGTGTGGAGGGTAAAAATCGCAGAGGGAGACCAAGAGATGAATATACTAAACAGATTCAGAAGGATGTAGGTTGCAGTAGGTACTCGGAGATGAAGAAGCTTGCACAGGATAGAGTAGCATGGAGAGCTGCATCAAATCAGTCTCCAGACTGAAGACCACAACAAGAACAACAATGGATACTCAGCCTGAAACACAAGAAAAGTTGATGAGCTATGTTGAAACAGTAGACGCAAATAAAGTAAAACTGAAGGCAAAATCTTTTAGGTTGTCAGTGGTGTCGTCGTTGATAAATTATATCTTTGTTATTTGATGGTTTCAGATGATGCTTTTCTTATGTCATGGAAGAAAGTTGTCCATAGAGACTGCCCTGATCAAGTACTTAAATTTATTACTATTCTCCCCCCCCCCCCCCCACCTACTCTCGCAACCACTTTCTGCCTCCCTCTCTCCATAACTTCCCCCCTTTCTCTCTTTGTCTCTCTCACTCTTTCTCTTCTTCTCTTTCCCCCTTCCTTTCTCGTTTCTTGTATCCATCTCTCTCTCTCTCTCTCTTGGCACCATTCCCTTACCTGATACCAACATATGGGCATTTGCTTGCCCTAGATTCAGCATTTATTGTATTTCTGTGACTAAATTTGAAAAGTCTTGGAGGGAAAGTAGTGTGCCACAACAATCTCTGTCTCGTGTGAATACTCTTCCGCCTATTCTAGCGTTTCAGCTGTTTAAGTTCCTCGCTTTTGTGGTGGAGATGGATAACATATGTCATTTGCCTCGATGTGCATGCAGTGTACCTCACCACTGGCTGTCAATCTTCAGCGTGGATGTGTCTCACTTCGTTGACTCAGAATCCAATGTGGTACGCTAATGTGTTGAGGGGAAGTCTGATTTACCTTTGGCCTAGAGCGAAGAAAAGTGAATGGATGGCGAAAAAGGCGAGCCAATGTGTGTGCTGTAAATCTGCGAAGTTGGGGGCCTGGCCCCTTGGGCGGTTAATGGAGGGTTGTGGGCAATTATCTGGCGGCAGAAGGCAGTAAAGCGTGGCCGTGGCCTGCCCCACTGCCGCTTTATGGAGCGAGGCGGGCCCGGGCGGCTCGCGACAGGTACTTATCGGCGCGGTGTGGGGGGCTTTACTGGCGCGTGTTTACACAACTGGCCAGTGGGCGGGGCGGGAGGGGCGTGGGAACGCGCCGCGCTGCTGCCATCTATGAGGCACGGCCCCAGGCTGCGGGCCGCGGGCTAACTGCCGCTCGCGGGACCAGGCAGCGCCAGGAGCTGCGTCGTGCTCGCCGTCTTACTGGCGCGGACGGGTTGCAAGTCAGTGTCCATCCTTAACATCTACAGCGTCATCACGAAGTCCCATTACCCCCTACATATTACTCCATATTAATGAACTGTTGTCTCTTATTGTTGTATGTGTTGCAATATACCCAAATCAGAGATGGTCAGCTTAACGCCCATATTTGTGTCTCTATTAACAGTAAAATTTTCTAATCGCCCACTAGTTCCACAGTACTGATTATATACAAAGTAGGGAAGTAACTTTAATTTATGAAATTTTTAAAGCAGAGTTACAGCACTGTTTTTATTATTTTCAGCCAGAATGGCTATGTTCGTGAACCGTGACTGTGTGGGATACTTATTTATTTCAAGTTTCTGCTACCAGTCACTTATTATATTGTGCTTAATCTAACATAATGCAACGCGTTTCGAACATGTTCTGTTCATCTTCAGGCGTTTATACATACATACATACATATAGAGAAATTTTACTTGCTGGCCGCTGCTGGCCGAGCGGTTACAGACGCTTCAGTCTGGAACCGCACGTTCGCTACGGTCACAGGTTCGAATCCTGCCTCGGGCATGGATGTGTATGATGTCCTTAGGTTAGTTAGGTTTAAGTAGTTCTAAGGGACTGATGACCTGAGATGTTAAGTCCCATAGTGCTCAGAACCATTTTTACAAATGTTACATGAAAATAAGCAGTCTTGAACTAGATTAATCTAGAACTCTTTGTCCATTGTTTTTTACTGTAGCTGCTGGTGTGGCACTTGGGGGGGGGGGGGGGGGGGGGGGGGGGGAAGGACGGAGGCAGTGTATCACAAACTGCCTATTGTCTTCTGTCTCGGGTTCTTCGGCCGACGTTCATCTAATGATTTTTCTGACGTTTCGCCAGCACGAGTGGCTGGCATTGTCAAAGCTTCACCCTCCATTGCCGGTGATGATGCTTTGACAATGCCAGCTACTCGTGCTGGCGAAAAGTCAGAAAAATAATTAGATGAACGTCGGCCGAAGAACCCGAGACAGAAGCCAATAGGCAGTTTGTCAACAAGTGGCCACGAAAGCCTTAACAGTTTTGGGCAGTGTATGGCTAGAAATCGAAATCAGTGATGTCTTCTGCTAATTTTCTTCCTTGTGGTTGACTATGTATGGTATCACAGCCTGTGTAGGATGCAGTTAGATTTCCATCAGTTACGTGTTACGAAAATAGTGTGAAAGGCTTTTATATGACAGTTGATCACTTACAATTTCATCATCTTGCTGCTTCACTTGCATCACGGGTGTAATGCGCGGAGCTGTTGATTGACATTACACAGCTACAGCAAATTAAAGCATGTACTTGGGTATGCTGAAAAGCAACGCCTCCGAGCGTCATATTCTGTTCTCAATATCGGTTGAGGTATTACATCTCAGACATGTTACTCGGTCGACTTTTTCGCTTTGCTTACGCAAGTTGCAACCCTCTGCCAGTAGTGTTCTCCGTATTATAGCGTGTAACATGGTGGTGCGTAAGCGTAAATAAATGAGGTGACAAAGTCATGGGGCGGCCGGTGTCGCCGTGCGGTTCTTGGCGCTTCAGTCTGTATCCGCGTGGCCCCTAAGGCCGCAGGTTCGAATCCTGCTTAGGGCATTGATGTGGGTGATGTCCTTAGGTTAGTTAGGGTTAAGTAGTTCTAAGTTCTAGGGGACTGATGACCATCAATGTTAAGTCGCATAGTGCTCAGAACCATTTTTTGAAAGTCATGGGACAGGGATTTGCACATATACACATGGCGGTAGTATCACTACACAATGTGTGAAAGGGCACTGCATCGCAGAACTGTCATTTGCAATCAGCTGATTCATGTGAAAAGGTTTCCGACGTGATTATGGCCGCATGACGGGAATTGCAGACTTTGGAAGCAGAATGGTGGTTGGGGCGAGACGTACGAGACTTTCTAATTCGGAAATCGTCAGAGGATTCAGTATTCTGAGAGCCACAGCGATAAAAGTGTGCAGAGAATACCAAATTTCAGGCGTCTCCTCTCGCCAAGGACAACGCAGTGGCCGACGGCCTTCACTTAACGACCAAGAACAGTGACGTTTCCGTAAAGTTGTCAGTGCTAACAGACAAGCAATACTGCAGAAATTAGTGGGGGACGAAAGACGAACGAATCCATTAGGATAGTGGAGCGAAATTTGGCGTTAATGAGCAATGGCAGCAGATGACCGACCGAGTGCCTTTGCTAACAGCACATGTATTGCAGTGCCTCTCCTGGTCTAGTGACCATATAGATTCGATCCTAGACGACTGTAAACCGTGGCCCTATTAGAAGATGGTAGGGTTCGAGTGTGGCGCAGATCCCACGAAACCATGGACCCAATTTGTCAATAAGGTATTCTATAAACTGGTGGTGGCTCCATAATGCTATGAGCTGTGTTTACATGGAATAGACTTGATCCGCTGGTGCAACTGAACCAATCATTGAATCTAAATGTTTATGTTCGCCTACTTGGAGACCATTTGAAGCCAGTCATGGACTTCGTGTTCCCAAACAACGACGTCATGTCACCAGACCACAATTGTTCGCTCTTGGTTGAAAGAACATTCAGGATAATTTGAGTGAATGATTTAGCCAGCGCCAGCCGCTGTGGCCGAGCGGTTCTAGGCACTTCAGTCTGGAACCGCGCTGCTGCTACGGTTTTCAGGTTAGAATCCTGCCTCAGGCATGAATGTGTGTGATGTCCTTAGGTTAGTTAGGTTTAAGTAGTTCTAAGTCTAGGGGACTGATGATCTCAGATGTTAAGTCCCGTAGTACTAAGAGCCATTTGAACCATTTAGCCAGCCAGATTTCCCGACACGAATCCCACCGAATATTTATGGGACATAATCGAAAAGTCAGTTCGTGCACAAAATCCTGCGCTGGCAACACTTTCGCAGTTATGGACTGCTATAGAGGCAGCATGCCACGTCGAGATGCTGCACAACGCCGGGCAAAATGACGTCCTATATTAGAAGGTGTCCCATGGCTTTTGTCGCCTCGGTGTATTCCGACGAGTGAGAAACAGCTTGCTACAATTGAGTTTCAATTCGGAGTTCGTCCAAACATGGGGCACCCTCTCCTTTAGCATAACAATGCCAGATCACACGCGAGCGCGGCGACATCTCCTACAATCCAACGCCTTCGGTTCACTGTCATCGATCATCCACCTTTAAGTCCCGATTTGGCCCCATCCGATTTTCATCTGTTTCCAAAACTCCAATAACATGTTCGAGGACTTGACTTTGATAGTGGTGAAGCGGTGCAAGCAGAGGTCAGCGAAGTCAAAGACTGCAGTGACGGTGTCAACAAACTAGTTTTCGTTGGAAAAAATTTGTTCGTCGCCAGGGTGATGATCTTGAGAAATAAATATGTAGACGTGAGGAACAAAGATATAGAATCATAATAAAATCCCATAGTGCTCAGAGCCACTTGAAACATTTAATAGAATTCGTTTTATTTGAAAATCTATAAGCGGTTTCACAAATAAAACTCGGTAGCATTACTTTTCAGCATGACCTCGTGATAATAATTACTTAGAAAATACTTTGTGTAAAAATTTTATGACAACCTAATAAAATATCTTTAGAAACCTTACATCCTACTGTCCACCACGAATGCTGGAGCGCCCAATAGTGAGCGATAGGGACCCACTTAGCTATCACTAATGTAAATCACGGCTGATGAGTCCACTCACACCACTGGGGAGCGGATCGTAATGAGCACATGGGCTCACGAACGGCCCCACACAGGGAAATGAACATTCAGCTTGATTTCACCGTAAGGTTTCAGAAACCTTCCTCACCAAAACCAACAGTTTTATGGTGGGAAAAAAGGTCTTTACAACTGGTCTCATGAAAGGCAAGTCCCTCTCAGAACGACTGTTGATACCACTGAAAACGTGTGTGGTGGCTGCAGGGTATGTCGAATATTCGCCAAAGCCGTCACAGAAATATGGAGTTCCATACTCGACATCACAAAAACGTATAAGAATGATTTGAGGTTAAAGACAATTAAATCTTGGCTTATAAACGAATTGAGTGATAATGATATGCAAAAAAGTTATCAGGCTTATGGACGAACGCTCGTAGTCTTTACAGCACTTCCTTCAAGGGGAAGCCGGCCGCTGTGGCCTGGCCGTTCTACCGGCTTCAGTCCGGAACCGCGCTGCTGCTACGGTCGCAGGTTCGAATCCTGCCTCGGGTATGGATGTGTGTGATTCCCTTAGGTTAGTTATATTTAAGTGGATCTAAGTCTAGGGGACTGATGACCTCAGATGTTAAGTCCCATAGTGGTTAGAGTAATTTGAATCTTCAAGGGGAGAGTTTTTCTCGGAGGAGTGTGCAATATATCGCAGTGTAAAAGGGAGTAACATTTGTTTCTGGAGTAAAGAAATGCCACATTTTTATTAAGAGCTTCAACACGACCCGGCACATGCCTTGACTCATCTAGACTGCAATGTCTTCAACCCACTTGGTAGACTCATATTTCTTCGACGGTTCTGTCAATCGTAATGCGCATATTGCCATGTTAGAGATTTGTTGGTTCCATATCTGCTAGATCGGAGGCTGCTCGGTAGTATTTGGTTCCAGCACGATGGTGCACGAACCCATTATGCGATGGCCGATAGGGACTGTCTTAAGTGAGGTACTTCCTGATAAATGGATTGGACGTGGTTCTGTCCATCTTCTTGCTCATTTGGAGTGGCCAACTCGAAGTCCTGATCTATCTCATTTAACAGCAGATTACAGCCAAACGTTAAGAGGCAGCTGACAAACCTAACGATACTGCTCGACCTGCAATTACTGCCATCATGCTGACGATGTTAAGGACAATTTCACATCGTACACATATAAGAATCATACTCTGCTACGAAAACGATGGAGTACACACAGAAACTCAGGAATAAACAGTAAAGAATACCCACACTACGTGAAAGTTGTCCTCTGCCATGATCCTACACTAACAAAATGCGACCGTCTATAGGTATGTGGACACGCGATAGGGGTAATGCGACTTAGTGATCACTCTGTAGCCACGGACTCCACAAGGCACCACACAGTGCATAGCGGAAGCTACCTTGTACCACTGCTAGTAATTCCGTTTCCTGTTCCAATCACAAACTGAACGAGGGATAAGCGACTGACTATATGCCTCCACACGAGCTTTAATTTTTCTGGTCGTCGAGGTCCTAAAAGCGAAATATACGTTGACAGGTGTAAAATCGCTCTGCAGTCAGTAGCAAATGACAATACTCTAAATTTTATCAATAGTGTTTTGTGAAAAGGACGCCTCCCTGTATAAGCAAGACTATTTTCGTAATGTAAAATCCTGTTTCCTCGGACCATTCTTTTCTGTAGCGGTTGCCTGCAGACCGTACTTTTCATAAGATGATGTTTCACCAGCGGGATTAGGTATTTACCAAGCCCATTGGTGCCTCTGAATGCCAATATTCCACAAGAACCGAACATGAAGACAATTTTCACGGATAGGCAAAAATTCATTTGCTCAACATGCTACTTTTTTCTTGAAAGCTCGAATCACAGACAAAGACATAAGCTTTCTATATGTGATACTCATGGTAATTAAGCTAAAGCAGCCGTCGGTGACGGAGAGAGGAAACATGTTCAATAACCAGTTACAGATCGTTAAATGTTACCAAATTAGTAATGAGAGAGAAGTGGAACACGCACTGTCAAGAGGCCTTCAAATACAAACGCAGAGATCATGTCAAAGTGAATCCAAAAATGGCTCTGACCACTGTGGGACTTAACATCTGAAGTCATCAGTCAACTAGAACTTAGAACTACTGAAACCTAACTAACCTAAGGACATCACACACATCCATGTTCCGAGGCAGGATTCGAACGTGCGACCGTAGCAGTCGCGCATTTCCGGACTGAAGAGCCTAGAACCATTCACCCACAGCGGCCGGCGTAAAGTGAACCGGCGCTGACTTAACTTTGAGTAGGAGAAGAATCGATGTTTCAGAAGACACAAGAACACAATCAGACGCATCGCCTTCATCCACGGCTGTTACAGGAAGCATCTGTTTCGTACTGGCCTGGTCTCTTACTCACTGTGACTGTGGTAAATAATAGGATGTCAGCCACCACTTTCTCGGCTGCCCGAACAGATATAACGCTACATGTCACCTACTACGACGTCTGGTCACCTGCAGTTGATATTTGTGGTCAAGTGAAACCGTACTATTGTGAAATAATAATTCTATACGAAACTTGCCATACAATGTATTAAACCTTGTATGTATAATGATGGCTGTCTGAGTTCTGCTGAGGTGAAGAAAAAGAACATGATATGTATCTCCTAGAATTGTTGTATAGACCATGTACACGCAAGCGCCAAAGAAACTGGTATAGGTATGCGTGTTCAAATCCAGAGATAGGTAAAGAGGCACAACATGGCACTGCGGTCTGCAACACCTATATAAGACAACAAGTGCATGGCGCAGTTGTTAGATCGGTTACTGCTGCTACAATAGCAGATTTAAGTGAGCTTGAATGTGGCGCTGTGGTCGGCGCACGAGCGATGGGACACAGCATAGGTAGCGACAAACTTGAGATTTTCCCGTACGACCATTTCACGAGTGTACCGTGAACGCCGGGAATCCGGTAAAACATCAAATCTCGGACATCGCTGCGGCCGGAAAAAGATCCTGCAAGAACGGGACCAACAACGACTGAAGATAACCGTTCAACGAGACAGAAGTGCAACCCTTATGCAGATTGCTGCAGATTCCAATGCTGAGCCATCAACAAGCGTCAGCATGCGAACCATTCAACGAAACACCATCGATATGGGCTTTCGGAGCCGAAGGTCAACCCGTGTATACTTGATGACTGCACGACACAAAGCTGTACGCCTCGCCTGGGCTCGTAAACACCGACGTGGAACTGTTGATGACTGGTTACATCCTGCCTTTTCGGTCGAGTCTCGTTTCAAATTGTGTTGAGCGAATGGACGTGTACGGGTATGGAGACAACCTCATGAATCCATAGACCCTGCATATCAGGAGGGGACTATTCAAGCTGGTGGAGACACTGTAATGGTGTGAGGTGTGTTCAGTTGGAATGATGTAGGACTCCTGATGCGTCTAGATAGGACTGTGACAGGTGACACTGTAAGTAGGCTGTTTAGGTTTTTTATATTGGTAACGCCACGTAGCGCTCTGTATGAAAATCACTATGTGCAGTCTGTAGCTGGTTTGCATTGTTGTCTGCTATTGTAGTGTTGGGCAGCGGCAGATGGATGTTAACAGCGCGTAGCGTTGCGCAGTTGGAGGCGAGCTGTCAGCAGTGGTGGATGTGAGGAGAGAAATGGCGGAGTTTTGAAATTTGTAAGACTGGATGTCATGAACTGATATATATATTATGACTTTTGAACACTAGTAAGGTAAATACATTGTTTGTTCTCTATCAAAATCTTTCATTTGCTAACTATGCCTGTCAGTAGTTAGTGCCTTCAGTAGTTTGAATCTTTTATTTAGCTGGCAGTAGTGACGCTCGCTGTATTGCAGTAGTTCGAGTAACCAAGATTTTTGTGAGGTAAGCGATTTGTGAAACGTATAGGTTAACGTTAGTCAGGGCCATTTTTTTGTAAGGATTTTTGGAAGTCAGATTGCGTTACGCTGAGTGACAGGTGACACGTACGATAGCATCCTTGCTGGTCAACTGCATCCATTCATGCCCGTTGTGCATTCGACGGACTTGGGCAATTCCAGCCGGACAATGGAACACCTTACACGCCCAGGACTGCTACAGAGTGGCTCCATGAATACTCTTCTGATTTAAAAACTTCCGCTGGTCACCAAACTTTCCAGGCATGAGCGTTATTGAGCATATATGGGATGCCCTGCAACGTGGTGTTCAGAAGAGATCTAAACCCACTCGTACTCTTACGGATTCATTGACACCACCGCAGGATTCATGGTGTCAATTCCCTCCAGCACTACTTCAGACATTAGTCTAGTTCATGCCCATCATGTTGCGGCACTTCTGCGTGTTCGCGGGGGCCCTACACGATATTAGGCAGGTGTACCAGCTTCTTTGGATCTTCAGTGTGTAAAGAGCTATGAGCAGTTCTTTATTCTCATACTTTAACATAATCTTCAGTTTTCACAATTCTCTTTCCATTTGTGTTGCGTACAGTACTGTTGACTAACGTATTTGTTTTTGATGTCGTAAATAATTGCTCATCCAACATTCTACTTGGCAAAAATGACTTTCTGCAAAGAACTTCGTTTCATCTTATCCCAAATTTCGGGATTCTGCTTGAAGACTTGCTTAACGTGTTTCCTCGCAGAAGCCATATAATGAATTATACATAAAGCCCCAGTTACAAACAGGTGCAGCCTTGTTCCACATTGTAATTAACTAACAACGCTGTTGCTCGCAGTAATTTGTTTATTGCGTCGTTTTTCCTTGAGTGGCTGGAGTTCTGATGCGCGCCGGTTTAGTGAGTGGCCGCATCAGCGAATCCTTAGTTCCATTCTGTAAAAATGTGTGAGATCACCAATAACTTTAATCTTGTAACAAATCAGTGCTCCTTTCACTCAAACTCATACAGACTCAGACTCGTTTATTTTGCGATAATTTCCCATCCTAAGAACCAAAGGCATGGTGGACATATAATACGACCTTCCTATGTCTCTGTTGTACTGTTGTTGATAATTCTTCTGGGATACATGGGCGTGGTCTATGGAATACTTCTGTTCCTAACGTTTCGTCCAATACTACGTTGGACATCCTCAGAGGTATGGCTGGTCCTGCGACGGAGAGCGGCCTAAATACCGAGGAAAGTGGGCGTGGTCTAGCTTGCACATTATAGCAGAGAGAAAACTAGTCAAAGATAAAATATAACTATCGATAATAGTCCGTCGTAGATAAAAATCACTTGTCGATTCTGTAACACCACTGTCCATATCTCGCTTAATTTCAAGGCCTCTTCTTTTCCATTAAAATTATCTTCATGTTTATAGATTTCAATAGCCTCCCTATTCATTCGTGGAGAATATTTCGTGGTAGCACTTAAAACTGTAGTTTCAGAAAACTTAACTACATGATCACCTGACTGAAGTGCATGTTCCGCAAAGGCCGATTTATCTATTTCGTACACCTCTCTGTGGTACACCTCACATAACTGAAACGTGCAATAGGCAATAATGTCCCTATTACTGAAACTCTCCCTACTTTGGACATTTTGTCTCCTGGATACCCTACAGCAGGTACAGTAACCCATAAAAAAAAAGTTCAAATGTGTGTGAAATCTTATGGGACTTAACTGCTAAGGTCATCAGTCCCTAAGCTTACACACTACTTAACCTAAAATATCCTAAGGACAAACACACACACACCCTTGCCCGAGGGAGGACTCGAACCTCCGCCGGGACCATGACTGCACGCCAAGACTGCAGCGCCCTAGACTGTTTGTTGCTTTTTTTTTTAAAAAAAAATCTCATTTTGTTCGTTTCATCTGCTCGGGGCGGACGTCGTAAGATATCCGTTTAAGTTCGTTGTTAATCGACTAACTCAGTTTTTTATTAAAGAGGGCAGCTAAACCCTCTGACCGCACACGCTGAGCTACCGTGCCGGCTGTCCGCTCGGCTAATCCCGCGCGGACTACAGTAACCCATCCATTACCATGTGTATTAGCGTCATTATTATCCAAAGTAAAATGCAGTACGCATCCACAAAACACTGAAGAACCATGCAAAAATACTTGTCCATCTACAGTGCTCATCTCGATGTTATCTACAGCTTTATATGCTGTAAGACGCGACCGGCTTCTCCTCCTGTAATAACGCGGTATCTCTGTAAGTAATTTTTTTCCTTGAGTGACTGGAGTTCTGATGCGGGCCCCATCCGTGAGAGGCCGGATCAGCGAATTCTTAGTTCCATTTCGGACATACCGCTAACAGCCAGGAAGAGGCGTTAAATACGTGTTGTGCTTACTGTGAGGCATTACGTAAACGCTCACAGCGCTGGACCGCAATCCGATGGCGGTGTCTCGTCAGCTGTTCGTGACGAGGCAGTCGCGGAAGCGTGGAGTGGGTTCCAAACACGACCGTTTAACGACCTGCTGTGCACGCGCAAACGCCCAGCGGGTGCGGTAAACACGGCCGCCGAGGTAAATGAGCGGAGAAAGGCGTGTGAAGTGTTTACAAACAGAGCGACAGGGGAGGAGAGAGTCCGTCAGCGGCGCGCGTCTTTTTGTGGCCGCCTGACGGATGGCCGCGGCCTTGCGGCGGCCTCGCTCTGAAACCCGATCCGTGACCGCGGCGGGCCACCGCTTGTTTACTGGCACGCGACCCGCTCCTCGCCTCTCCTCTCCTCTCCTCACCACTCAGCTGGTCGGGCCGAGAAACGCGGAAGAGCGCCGCAAAGGCAGTGGAAGTGGGGGGGAGGGGGGGGTAGTGAGGGGGGCCGCCGGCGGGAGACAATGCAGCTCAGCGCCCGCGCGCGGCTGAATATTTATGACGCGGCCGTGTAAACAGACGAGGCTACGCGACTTGGCCGCCCATTCGCAAAGCGGCCGAGCCGGCCCGTGGGCTAGGTCAGGGCAGCGCGGCGCCCGCCGAGCACAGGCGTGATTTACACGGCAGGCCGCCCCCGCGTGTGTGCCTGGCTGTGTGTGTGTACTTTCCAGGCCGCTACGCCCCGCCCTCCTCCCACGCCGGCGCGCCCACCACATCCGACACCGCACACACTTGTTGCCTTTGCTCTTGACACATTTCCGCGGCCACAACAGCTCCTCCTGCTGTTAGAGCGCCGGAGGCTTCCCTCGCACGTGGCTCAGCTATCAACTGCCGCCGATTTCGTGTCATAGGTATTGGCGGAATGGATAGTGTCTTTTAAAAAGGAAAGAAGATGAAGTCAATGAAGTTAAGGAATTCTGCTACCTAGGCAGTAAAATAACCAATGACGGACGGAGCAAGGAGGACATCAGAAGCAGACTCGCTATGGCAAAAAAGGCATTTCTGGCCAAGAGAAATCTACTAATATCAAATACCGGCCTTAATTTGAGGAAGAAATTTCTGAGGATGTACGTCTGGAGTACAGCATTGTATGGTAGTGAAACATGGACTATGGGAAAACCGGAACAGAAGAGAATCGAAGCATTTGTGACGTGGTGCTATAGGCGAATGTTGAGAATTAAGTGGACTGTTAAGGTAAGGAATGAGGAGGTTCTACGCAGAATCGGAGAGGAAAGGAATATGTGGAAAATACTGATAAGGAGAAGGGACAGGATGATAGGACATCTGCTAAGACATGAGGGAATGACTTCCATGGTACTAGAGGGAGCTGTAGAGGGCAAAAACTGTAGAGGAAGACAGAGATTGGAATACGTCAAGCAAATAATTGAGGACGTAGGTTGCAAGTGCTACTCTGAGAGGAAGAGGTTAGCACAGGAAAGGAATTCGTGGCGGGCCGCATCAAACCAGTCAGTAGACTGATGACAAAAAAAGGTGAACATCAGCAAAAGCAAAACGAGGGTAATGGAATGTTGTCGAATTAAGTCAGGTGATGCTGAGGGTATTAGATTAGGAAATGAGACACTTAAATTAGTAAAGGAGTTTTGCTGTTTGGGAAGCAAAATAACTGATGGTCGAAGTAGAGGCTCTGAGCACTATAGGACTTAACATCTATGGTAATCAGTCCCTTAGAACTACTTAAACCTAACTGACCTAAGGATATCACACAACGCCCAGTCATCACGAGGCAGAGAAAATCCTGGACCCCGCCGGGAATCGAACCCGGAAACCCGGGCGTGGGAAGCGAGAACGCTACCGCACGACCACGAGCTGCGGACAGGTCGAAGTAGAGAGGATATAAAATGTAGACTGTCAATGGGAAGGAAAGCGTTTCTGAAGAAGAGAAATGTGTTAACATCGAGTATAGATTTAAGTGTCAGAAAGTCGTTTCTGAAAGTATTTGTATGGAGTGTAGCCATGTATGGAAGTGAAACGTGGACGATAAATAGATTGGACAAGAAGAGAATAGAAGCTTTAGAAATGTGGTGCTACAGAAGAATGCTGAAGATTAGATGGGTAGATCACATAACTAATGAGAAGGTATTGGGGAGAAGAGGAGCTTGTGGCACAACTTTACTAGAAGAAGGGATCGGTTGGTAGGACACGTTATGAGGCATCAAGGGATCACCAATTTAGCGTTGGAGGGCAGCGTGGAGGGTAAAAATCATAGAGGGAAACCAAGAGATCAGTACACTAAACAGATTCAGAAGGATATAGGCTGCAGTACGTACTGGGAGATGAAGAAGCTTGCACAGGCTAGAGTAGCATGGAGAGGTGCATCAAATCAGTCTCAGGACTGAAGACCACAACCAGAGGTATTGGCTGGACCTGGAGAGTCCCGTCTATGTGCCGACTGTGGACGAGCAGTTACACTGTCGGCCGTCAAAATGTGAAATTCAGAAAGGATAGTAAATAACGAAATTCTTCTTTTGTGGGTATATACACTACCGGAAAAAATAGAGGTTTCCAATTCAGTCAATATTTATTGTTTGCAACAATGCATACTCAATACATGAAATGATTACATTTGTCGATCGATAGCATAAGCGGTTCTCAAGTACCCAGCTATCGACCAGTACTGAAACACAGATACGTGGTGCAGTCTCCACGGGTGGTAATGCAGGTGCTGACTGGCATCCAGTCGATCGTACAAATGACGAACACTGCCCTGGGATACGTTATGCCACACCAACTGAACCTGTTAACGTAGTCGTTGGTTGGCAAATCGCACGAGTCACTTCTCGCCCGTCATATCCCAAACGTGCTCGATCGGAGACATGTCCAGAGATCGTGCTGGCCAGCGCAGTTGCTGCACGTCTTTCAGAGCACATTGAGTTTCACGAGGACTGTGTGGCCGATTATTATCCTGCTGCAACAACACATTAGCTTCCTGTTGCAAGAATGGCAAAGTAGCGGGACTAACGACTTTTTGCACGTACCGAGATTTACAGCTTATCGCACTCTAGACCATGAGGCCTGGTATGGGGTCAGTGTGTCCCGGACGAAAGCATTCTAAGAGACTAAACAGGTCTGTGTTGTACACAGAAACGATTATCCCTTGCTTTCATCACTGAAGACCACAGCGTGCCATTCCACCTTTCAAGTCATCCTCTGACAGCACCAGGCCAGACGTGCTCTTAGATTCTGTGGCGTGAGTGGAAGACGGGCCAGAGATGTGCATGCCCGTAGTCCCACTGCTAATAACCGGTGACCCGTAGAGGAGTCGCTGGGGACAGTGATTCTCTTATCTAGTAAGGGCAGTAATCCCGTTCTCTTTGGTTTTCTTCTTCTGTCCGCCACTTGAAGTATGACGCTTCCAGCTACGGCTCTCTTGGTTTTCCGCTCCGGGTCCCTAGTGGTCGTGCTTGACCATTGCTTGGTCACATGTTGTGTTGGCGAGTCTTGGAGTGACCGTTACGGAAGAGCATTGGTTGCTAGCGGGGCTGTGTTATGATTTGAGGAGTGTGTCTGTGGCGGGCTGTTGGTGATGACTTCCGATGCACTAGCAACTGTGTATATTGTACTACCTGATGCTGATTCCCGTCGTTTGCTGCTACTAACGGTGGGCATCGGCTATTTCTTTGATGTTGTGTCTTGTGATCAGTCTGATCGTAATTTGTGATAACAGCCGGAAACAGTGATTTGTATGTGATTATCCCCACCGTTGCGGGAATAAGGAATTCACTCTTCATTCCGGTATAAGTTGAGTAGTGGTGTCAAGAGTGTAAAGCA
The DNA here is from genome assembly GCF_023897955.1 of Schistocerca gregaria. Lineage (NCBI taxonomy): Eukaryota > Metazoa > Arthropoda > Insecta > Orthoptera > Acrididae > Schistocerca > Schistocerca gregaria. Next base: position 547,158,007 of record NC_064923.1, read on the forward strand.
CTTCTCAGTGACGGGAGCACTAAGTGTGAGTTGTGTGAAGGCTGCATGAATCATTCTAGAATAGTGCGCAAGCCACGTTTAGTTTTAAGACAGTGTGCTTGTAACGTTACTTGAGTATCTTATGTTTCATTATGTGGTCACCGTTTGAAGGGGCTGTGACTTGTGTGCCTCATATTATGGGTTTTTTATGCTCTTGGTTCAGCAGGTCGTTAACTTCTCCAGACTTTATACTTGTTATTGGGGTCTGCCTATACGAATTATGAGCTGTAAGAAATGAATTAGTTTCCCTGCAACTTGTTTGAGGTTTTGCACGTGTTAAGGGTATTAAATTTAAATGGGGGAGGGGGCATAATTCTGAAATAAGAGGGTTTGTTTTGTGTCCTTGGGTTTGGTTGCCTGTCCTTTGGTTTCTTTTTATATAGCAATGTGCTACGAGTGGTGGACACACTCAGCTCTAGATTCATCAATACAGGGGGAATGTCTGCAAAATTTAGTTTACAAACAACATTTATGCTCGCTAAACAAAGACAGACATAAATTATGCTAAACAAGTTTTTATTGTATTAGTGTAAACAACTAACAGTGGGTTTAAAATCGCATTGGACAAGGATCCTGGGTGGCAGAAGTGAGTCAAGTACTCTGGCCCTAAAAATGTGTGTAATGCAATCTGAAGTGATCTGACGCTGAGCAGACTTGGTTTGATAATCTAAAGAAGTTCCTCAATATAGGTGAAGCTGAGAGCAAGTGACTGTTAAGATCTGCAAGCTCTGATAAGGCCGGAGCGGCAATACGTTACCCTGTTTGCTTCGTGCGGCGATTTAACTTGCAGCTGGCGAGGTGTGTGCGGTGGAGGCGAGACGTACGGCGGCACCTGTGAATCGATCGCGGCCACGAAAGAAACTCAAAAAATCTCACGGTCTAGCGATCAGCGCCCTGAAATCACGGTTGATTTCAGTGTGTAACACACCCATTCGCTGGTCGTAGCAAGGACTGATTTGGCTCACTTACACGACAGAGTGCACAAGTATAAAAAGCGTCTAGACTGATAAACCAAAAACGAATATGTGTGCCCTCGGCAAACGAGTAGTCCGAGACGTTTGAAGTCATGCTGTCAGTACAGTAAGAACTTCACCACAGGCTCCCCAGTCCAAACTACTCGCAAGTGAAGTCAGGACAGGTCCCAAGCACCAACCACACATGCCAGAGCTTCAACCAAAAGTCCTCTTACGAGACCAAAGTCCAGCACCTGAGTGCTTCGCACCTCTTCCGAGAAGAAAATCGATTTTCTCACAAAGTGCACAAACGACTCCGGCTTCATACCGTCTTGAGCCAATCACAGTGCTGTAGAGGCCCTAAATCTCCCCTACCACATGATAGTACGAACTCCTGTTGAACCAGGGCAAGAGTTAAGAAACCTGTGTCTCTGGAAAAAAAAAAAAAGAAAACCAGTTACTGGCTTTCTTACGTTTTTGTAGAGGGAAAAGATGATATTGTCCAAAGTCATGTTGCTTCACATGGCAACAAGTGAACAGATACAATCTTAAAGATATTTATCTAAATCGCCTGTTCCTTGGAGCTTGTTAGTCCTAGCTATGAGGTGTAATAAAGATTCTATCTCTAAACGTTTTTCAGACGCCAGAGTTTCTTATACAACCGAGGCGGCCGATGGAAGTGGGTTACAGGCCTATTTGTAGTATCAGGGAACACAAAAGGTTGCTCTTCACCTCCTATGTTCCTTTTTTGAAGACAAAAGCCCATAGTTTTATGTGACTGTTCGATGACTGTTTCTTATTTTTTATTCAATAGATTGGGGTACAGCATTTCAGTCTTGGTATAACTAAGTCCAGTCAAATTGCAGATATACCTTGCGAAAGGTGGGGTAGAAGATTTTATTTTTTTAACTCGTTCATATTGTTGGAAAGGTCAGAAAACGAAGTTTTGCCAACAAAATTTCTCTTGGGAAAACTTTCTGCCGTCAAAAAACTTCGAAAATTTCTAACTTTTTTCAGTTTCATCAAAATATCTCAGTTTCATTTGCTCCTATCGCTTTAACGTCTATTTTCTTTTTTAAAGAGCACAAAATTATCTACAAATTTGATTTTTACCATTTTTTTCTACTCCCAGTATCTAAGGCGCTACAGGACGTAAAAAATACCAATTTTTCAAATTTTGAGCATGTTGGAATTTACCACCTCACTTTCAGGTATTCAATTTCTGTGTATGCAACATGAGGATTGCTGGGCGCCCAACTATTGTGATTCTTACATCACTACCTGAAGTTCACTATGGGCCACCTCAGACCTGGTATTTGTAAAACTATAAATAGAAAAATACACCATTAAGACACACACACACACACACACACACACACACACACACACACACACACACATAAAATTGTCTCAGGAAACTGAACTATTATTAGTGCAATGGGCAACTTAATTAGGTAGGTAATTATTCTTGTGTATAAAGGCCACACAGTTGACATTAAAAATAAGTAACTTTATTACAGTTAAAATGCATTGTCAGTTACTAAAAAATGTTGACAGTTCTGGGTGTGTAATACTTGTAATATCGCACTTTAGCGCACTTGAGACAGATATGAGCATCACTTCCAACGTTTTGATGGGCCAGGTTCCTCAGTGTCACCAGAAATACCTTGAGTTACGGATTCAGGATCTATACCTGGAGTTGATCCCAGATTGACCTCTTCTTTAAACAGCGAGTCAGCCTCAGCAAGTTCGTTGATTTCGTCAGCGGTTTCCTCAACATCCTCCATAACATCTTCTACACTGTCTTCATATAAAAATTTTGGCACGTTTTCACAGTTGACCCCAATACATTTCTTGCAAATTGAAGAACATTTCAAACCCGCTTTTCTGCAGGTGCACACTCCGCCACACTTCAGCATGCATGAGCATGAAACATTGTCAAGAAGTGCTTCAGGTGCTGGATCTTGGCTCATTATAACGAATATTGGACCGTGGTCACTGTCATTCCAGCCCCGTTTCTCAGGAGGTTTCCAGTTTCCCATCCAACTTTGGACTTGTTGGTAAGTCCGCAACGAATGAAGTTGTGCACCATCTTGTGTATGTGGCAACCGTGCAAGATTCAGTTTGCTCTTGGCGAATAGCTGGTACCGCAAATGGTCTAGTGTGTGGGAACTGCTGACACCTCCACTATACATTGCGATAGTAACCTGTTCTCCTGCTGTTATTATTTCTTCACGGGTAGCATGTGGTTTATTGAACTTGCAAAGCGCTGAGGTTAGGTGTTCATTTTTCGCAACAATATTGCAGCACTTAATTTTTCCTTGACCAAAAAAGGCGGATGTTGCATCACATCCGCTAAAGACGTGAGTGAACAGAATAGATTCACTGTCAAACTAGTAAGATGCAGTGGAAATCCACTTGTCTTCTGCATTTCCTCTTCCTGGCTTTAAAAAAAAATATGTTTTCAATGCCTTGCCCCAAACCGGTCATGAGCAAAAGCAGGTCAACATCTTCTCCTACAATGACAACACTTCCGAAACCTTTGGTTTTTGAAATGGCAGATGTTACAATCATAACGTCAGCATTTTCTTGTGCCTGGCTTTGAAGCTGCTTCAGCTATCACCACATCGTCAACATATTTCTGGACAGTTCGAATATCAGGACGAGGTGATGTGGGTATCTGCTCTAACAGATCATCCATAGAAAACTGACATTCTTCCGTATTGGTTTCCAGGTAGGCAAATATAGCCTCCATGCCTTCATTTACTTGTGTTGCAGGTCGGTAATCTCGATTCTGTCCAGTAGCTGAAACACGGTGAAATAGCTTTCTGTAGCAAAATCTGTGGTCTCACCCATCTGCAGCAACCAAATCATTTACATTTTGACTCCGCTCTATCACTTGTTGACCAAATTCATCACCACGTCATTTAGCCTGTTCTAATACTGTCGATTGCACTTCCAATTTCATTACTTTGTACACAAAATTTCGTTTGGCATATGGCAATCTTAACTGCTTGGTTAAATAGTCATGAGAATTCCCTTTTGCAAATAAGAAGCATATCTCTTTGAAACTGAACTGATCTTTTTCCTGTGACCGACGTAGCACGCCTGTTGGTTCCTGAGGATGTCTAAGGCTAGCTGCTATCATTCTCTCATTAATGTACTTCTTGTAGCATGCTTCATGCAACATCACTTCACTGAGCGTTTTCAAAAAACGGGTGTGGGCAGACTCCCTGTGTTTAGCACTCAATCGATAAGTTTGCTCAGTCCTTTCTTTTTCACAAATGGTTCAAATGGCTCTGAGCACTATGGGACTTAAAACCTATGGTCATCAGTCGCCTAGAACTTAGAACTACTTAAATCTAACTAACCTAAGGACATCACACACATCCGTGCCCGACGCAGGATTTGAACCTGCAACCGTAGCAGTCTCGCGGTTCCAGGCTGAAGCGCCTAGAACCGCACGGCCACACCGGCTGGCTTCTTTTTCACATTGCGTCCACCACTCACCGCAGTTTTTTCGCAAATGAAACACGAATTCATGTCAGACATACTCATTTTCGGCACCACAACATATACTGAATGGAAGCGACCCCAAACTGTAGCACTCTTATTGTTATGTGCTAATAGCTGTCAGCGCGCTGTGAACAATCACCAGGGATGATTGTCTTCCGCCCGCCAAAGAATAAATATGCTTTTGTTCGCTAAAGAACAATTCCTACATACTTTTTCTTATAATTGATCATTAACGTCAATCATCTGTAGAAAATGTACGTCACCTGCATGCAATCGTATTACCTATTGTAACATAAATAAACTTCAAGCAATCCGACGTGAATGTGTTCGTAGTTACTGAATACGATGCTGTTTGTCCTGGCCCTGCAGCAGAGTGAGACGGTAAATTCCAATGAAAAACATGATGAGTAATATGTTTATACTAACAAATAGAAACTGAAATACCAGCGTTCAAAAATTAGGTAATTTGCCACTTTGCTCGAAATTTGAAAAATTGGTCTTTTTTGACGCGCGCTGTAGTGCCTTAGATACTGGGAGTAGAAAAATAATGGTAAGAATCAAATTTGTAGAGAATTTTGTGCTCTTTGAAAAAGAAAATAGATGTTAAAGCGATAGGAGCAAATGAAACTGAGATATTTTGAAAAAAAAACTGAAAAAAGTCCGAAATTTTCGAAGTTTTTTGGCTGCAGAAAGTTTTCCCAAGAGAAATTTTGTTAGCAAAACTTGGTTTTCTAACCTTTCCAACAATATGAACGAGTTAAAGAAATAAAATCTTCTACCCCACCTTTTGCAAGGTACAGGCTTTTTTTGTGACAGTTTCACTGGACTAACTGGTTTTTAGACTATTTCCAAATTCGTTTCTTTAAGTATCTTCACTCACTGATCAGAAATGTAATCTAGTCATGTTTAAAGAAATTTTGTCGAAGTTTATGACATTGATGATGGTTTTACATTGTCCCCCAACGTTCAACGTTAGCACTCATCAGACTCTTACAGTGGCACGTATTATGAAAGTATTTAATATTGTCCTTTCCCAATGATTAACTATCCGCATGTTTTGGTAACACGGAACATCGCATGACTTAGTCCCGTAATTAGAGTGAAACAGTGTGAATCGCAACAAACATTAACGAATGTATTTTATTTAGTAGTAAACGTAATGCTTTTACGAGCTTCTTAGATTGTGTATTCGTTAAAGTATAGAACGAAATTTTGCAAGACAGAATGCAAAATTTTTAACTGGTTGTGGGAAACTGTCCACATAATAAAGCCACATGAATCTGATCGTGTAAAGGAAAAGAAATTTCGCTGTGGTTGCCTTGAATTTCTCTGCTTAATGTGTGTCTTGCGCAATACATTGAAGTACTTATCAATATGATGTCTGGTAGTATCATGGTCGTGGATCTATTGCCAGGATGTATTGAAAGCCATTTTTGTTTTACTCGTAAATAGGGACACTCACAGTTACGTAGCAGATGATTTCCGTTCTATAAAATGTATCTTTTCGGTGAACAAACCCAGTACGTCTGCAGTCGTAATATCACCGCAGTGATTGATGTCAGCACCTTTTGAGTTCATTAAAATTAATTTTTCTTTGCAGCAGAACATTGCAGAACGGCAGATTTCGGAAACACAGTTGTGTTGAAAAAGCGATTATTTTCCTTTTTCTCGGCGGCGCTAGTTAACAGTCTGCCAGATGGACGCCTTGGAGCACAAATAAATCAATTAGACTGTGCTGTTAACGAGAGCAGCCAAAGGCGCCCCTCCGTGCTAACAGGCTTTAGCACAGCGAATTGCGAAATCTGCTTTGCCGCTTAGGACGCTGTCTTCAACTTTTACACCGCGCTAATTTATGGGATCAGAGGCTTTCGTATTAAGAGCCTATAATGAAATGAGTGCTCCACCTGTTAAGCCCTGTTGTAAAAGCGTGCGCGACTACCGTGCAGCTCCATTGTAAAATACTTTGAAGCGCCACTTTCCCTATTCTGCTTTGGTACCCTTTAGATATGCTCACGTGTCTTCCGAAAGACATGATCACAGTATTCATATCACGATCAGACAAACGAAGGTAAACGGTACTAAGAAAATATTACACTTTCTCTCCAGCACTTTTCACACATTATAGCTGACGACTAGTTTCGGCAGGGAGTACAAATTTCCAAATCGTCATAAATGACGGCAGCAAGATCATCTCAATAGAAGATGGCATCTACAATTATATAAATCACAGCAGCAGTGAGCAGAAAACTGCGTACAGGTACTCACGTGGAAATATATTTTAATAAAATTATCCTGGTAGAACTGGTTAACACGTAAAACGTCATATCCAACTTAACAGTTGCCTAAGTCAAGAAAATTGACATAAATACTTGAATGAAACCATCATTTAAAAGTCTAGATATATATATAATAAAAGGGAAAACTCATCTAAAACATGATTTGTATACAGCAGACATGATACATTCGTATAAAATAACGTGATACAATCCGTACTGTCGTCACAAGGCCTCAGTACAGAAAATGTTTCATGGTTTTATATAAATGGATCGTGTTTGCGATTTCGACTGACTTACTCTAAAAGTAATTTAAAGCTTGAATCATGTCTCGTGCACTATATTTTAATGGTTTCATCTTTGCTTGTGTGGTGACTGTCTGAACATTATTCCTCATAAAAGAAATATTTCTCATAAATTGCCATGCATCAAGGTGTTTTTATGTTGCAAATGGCTGAAGTTATGCTTATGTTACTACAAAGTGGCCAGGCAACAGGAAGTAACATATAAAGTAGAAAACAAACATTTCTTTAGAAATAGATTATAAATTTTGGAATGTGAATAAACCACATCTAGCTGGGAACAATTGCAATAATATTGAAGAAAGAAATTTTGTCGATGACATGACTCATAAATTCACAGAGAAATTCATTATTATTATTATTACTATTATTCATATTATACTTATTATTATTCATATCACACTTATTACTGTATCATAGTAGTATTAGAGTTGTCTTGATCAAGTTTAAATGCAATGTTATGTAACTAGACCAATCAACTTACTGTCTGTTTAGCCCCTGGTAGCAATAATGCTATTAAGAAAGTAACAGCAAAATCAAAATACATTGATATAAGACTTAGATTTTGCTTGAATGAACAGCTGTTCCATTTTAAAACATAATAATCAATGAATTTATGTGTATACTCATTTGCACTGCTTCCATCTTAATTTTGAATCTTTTTCACAAAATTAATGAAACCGCCATTATAACTGTTCTGTTATCCTAAAGTTTGCTACTAAACTGTGCTTCTTATTGCATGCAATTCTAATTGTTGTAGAAAGAGAAAAATTATGATGATACATGTAACAGAGACATATAACACAAGAATTAATGCATCTACAGCAATACGTGAAATTTTTTACCATGTACATCAGGTTCTATAAGTTTTTAGATATTAAACAAATATACCAGTTGTTAACATTGCAATTTTTTCTTTTATATAACAGTAAACTGTTTGTATGTAATGGTCTGTGATGACACAAAATTTTGGCTAAGAGGATTTTGGAAGTATTTCCATTAACAGTTCTTTGGGTCTTTTTTCAGTTAATTGCTCATAATTCTGAAGCCTTTTGTAAAAATTTTAACTATATCCTCAAATATATGTTGCATGGGCGATTTGTAGGTGTGTTTTTAAAAATTAAAAGTTTGATTGTGTTGATAATATTCACTAAAAAAGAACATTTGTTCTTCATTAAGAAATTAATCACTCTAAATGAATATTAATATTCTATATGCGACTATAAAATTAAGCTTCAATTATTATTTTCAAAAATCGTTTACTTCTAAGGCAATAAATAACTTAAAATCAATTCTATGAATTCAATTTTGTAATAACATTAATTCTGCAACTGAATAATGATGCTGCAAGTTAACTTAAGAAAGTACCTGAAAGAGCGGATCCCAAGCCTAAGGACAATGTGTCGAGATGGAGACCACTTACCGAAACGTTGTTGACATGTGCTGTCTCGCTGCCCCAGCAGCGGCGATCCAGCGACCTGTACCTCAGGATGAGCAGACCCGTTACGCTGCCAGCAGCAGAGCATGGCCCAGGTGGCAGTGGCATGCGCTGCCAAAGAGAAGCAGCTGGTGGGGCATCAGGACTCGTCCAAGACGTTAATTGGACAACCTGCATTTTTCTCTAATGTTACGATAGCATTACACTGTTCTGATAACTGTATTGCTCTTGTTTCCCACGGCTTACTCCCATTGCTCTTTCCATTGTACGTTCTCGAACCCTTGGAGTGTGGCGTTGCAAATTGTGGCTTCCACTGAGTCTTCTTGGTAATACTCGCTTAGTGAACAAAATACGAAAGACCAGCCTACCAAGAATTGGACCAGATTAGTGACTGGATTCTGGACTGCCTTGCACAGAGAACTCAACAGGCCTCTCGTAACGGAATAAAATTTATGTATAGGTATTTTCAGGAAAACTTCGAGGAAGTGTTTTCCAGTTGGTCCTTTCTTCGTCGATTCTGCGGAGACTCTCCTCATTCCTTACCTTATCAGTCCACTTGATTTTCAACGTTATTCTGTAACAACACATCTCAAATCCTTCGACTCTCTTCTGTTCCTTTTCACCCACAGCCCTTGATTAACTACAATACAGTACTGTGCTCGAAATGCACATTCTGAAATTAAGGCCTTTGTTTGACATTAGTAGACTTCTCTTGGCCAGGAATGCCATTTTTTCCTGAGATAGTCTGGTATCATACCACACGGACATAGAATCACCATCATATAAAACGATTTTACTGCTCTATTTGCCGTCACAAACACACATTTATGTCATGCAAGCACCCATTTGCTGCAAATGTTGTCATCACAACTGCTACAATTTATACACATCCAGAGAGCTGCAGCTTTATGTTTAATCCAAATTACAGAACGACTTATCATATTTTAGATCTACTCAGTGATGATAAAGTTATAAAAAGTAAAGAAAATAGTATAAAATAATATATTGACAATTAAATGCCCTGGTTTTCAGAAAAACCACCTTAAAGATATGGTATTTTCTCAGGAATGAAAAAAGGGCCAAAATAACTGTAATTAGGATTGCAGGAGTATCATAGCAGCTGTCTATCGTAATTCAAAATAGCGTCACTTACTAGAAGATAATGCATGCTAGTTAACATCCGTTGGACGACTTCTCTTGGCCATCCTGTTGCATGAATGAGGCGAAGTTTTCATACAGTGAACAGGAGAATACAGCTGTTAACTATGAAACGCCATTTTGCAACCCATTTAAAAATCATCGTCCTCCAGTCAAAAACGCAATAATTTGCTTAAAGTTCCTTGCCCATATGTTCAATTTAACGAAAACCCTATATGCTGCTGTCATTACTGTAACGATTTCTGTTCGTCATTAAATGGAGGATTACTCACCAAAAATGAATTTGTTACAAGTGAAAGAAACGCGTCCAAGCAAGAAACATAATCTTTATGCTTTGCTGTCAAATAGGCAATAAAAATGACCAATCAATGATCCTACATACTTTAGTGCATTTTACAAATTTGGGAAATGTATAATTGTAGTGTTGAGTGTGTGTCTTTGCAAGTGTTTATTGCCCTGGCTGACTCTGACAGAAAGTGAGTCCGCTACAAAACTGGGCGAGAGGGGGGGGGGGGAGGGGGGAGAGGGGGGGGGCGCTGCTGCTCCGCTGGCGTGCCGTTGTTGCTGGGGCCAGTGTTCACAGCGGCCACAAACTTCTCCGCGAACAGGTGGTTTCCCACGAGCCGAAACACGAGCAGCTGAGAGGTCTGGGGTGGGCGGGTGGGGGATGGGGAGACGATACCCAGAGCAGCGGCAGGCGCGCTTCTAAATCGGATTTGGTCCCCTGGCGGCCACTCGATCGAAGCTGTCGCCCTCTCAGCTTTGATGGCTGGAATTTAGACTGGGACAGCGATAAGTTCTTCTTCCTTGCCGACTTCTTTCCGCTTGGTGTCGGGTCTGTCACTTTCTGACCCGTTTCAACTCCGTAACCGCAGTTCAGCAGGACTTTCGCTGTGTGACATGGCGCTCTGTGTGTCAAGACACGATGAAAAAAGTCCTCCTTCGATTTTACTCTCACATGACTAGCTCTGTCTGCACTCAGATGCGACGAAGCTGTTGTTGTTACTCAGGAAGCTACTGAAAAGAAGGGATCTGTTCTCAGAGAGTACCATGGCCTCTGCCGCACTAGAACTAACATGGAAAATTACTTTAACTTGCTGCCTTCGCGCAGGTGCGTATGCTACATTCTATATGACTTCTTCTGCGATATCTCTTCTTCAGTTCTCTTTTCCATTTCTTCTTTCCCCATCTACACATCCTTTAGTAATTTTCCTCAATGACTGGAGCACACCACAGATATTACTTCTGAGTCACAGTTTCACTTCGTGCCTTTCATGAGATAAGCCAGTGGTTACTGTGTTTAGGCCAACTGACTACTTTACCACAGGTTTCACAGCGGAACTGTGACGATTACTGGTAGCTAATGACCATCAGTGACACCTCCAGTAGTCTTAGGAATAACATACGTTTCCTAGTTATCTGGCATTGATATTACCGCAAGTTTTGTTGTTTCTCTAAAATTAGCTTTTGTGTGCCGAAAGTCATTAATAGGAATCTGTCTCCGCACTAAACAAGATAATTTTGTGTGGTTTCAGTCTGGCAAGAGTCCCCCCGGTAGTTGAGTGGCGCCGGCACGGTAGCTCAGCGGGTCCGGTTAGAGGGCTGCTCGCCCTCTATAATAAAAAAAGAAAAATTAACTGAGGAAAGGAATGAACGATCAACTTGAACGGATGTCTTGTGACGTCCGCCCAGACCAAATGCAACGAACAATACCGAAGAAAATGAAAAAAAAGTTGGTCAGCGCTACAGAATGTCAATCCTAAGGGTCCGAGTTCGATTCCCGGCTGTGTCGGAGATTTTCTCCGCTCAGGAAATGGGTGTTGTGTTTTCCTAATCATCATCATTTCATCTCCAATCACGCGCAAGTCGCCGAAGTGGCGTCAAATACCAAGACGTTGAACCCGACGGGAGGCCCTAGTCACACGACATTTATTTATTTGGTCTGGCAAGAAACGGTCGAGTCATCTCGTTTTCTCAGCGATGAAATTTTGGAATTTGTGTGCTGCTGTATTCACTGGTGACATGATATATCAGCTACTGGAGGAACCATCGAGTGATAAGACAACAACATCCGAGAGCGGCAGGGGTAGTGGAATGGAGGCACTGTATAATGTAGCATTTTCTTAATGTGATTGATGCAGTCAGCGCCAGCATAATCTTCAGTGAAATTAATGTGAAAGATACACGGTCCAGTCACATTTATGCGAACACCAGTCAAAAGTCTGAATAAGCGTCGTTTCTAGGGCGGCACACTGCTAGACATGCTGGAAGGGAGCCAAGGAGTTTCTGGAAGGTTTCGACAGGGATGTGGAGCCATACTGACTCTAGTGATGTACCCAACTACTCTAGGTTTCTCGGTTGAGGATCCATAGTGCGAACACCCTGATCTAAGAGGTCTTTCAGATTCTCGTTTGGGTTTAAATACCGGTAGTTTCGTGGCCAAAAAAAATGGCTCTGAGCACTATGGGACTCAACTGCTGTGGTCATAAGTCCCCTAGAACTTAGAACTACTTAAACCTAACTAACCTAAGGACTTCACACACATCCATGCCCGAGGCAGGATTCGAACCTGCGACCGTAGCAGTCACGCGGTTCCGGACTGAGTGCCTTAATTCGTGGCCAAGATAGTACCATAAACTCGTCCTGGTGCTCTTCGAACCACGCACGTACTCTGGTACCTGTGTGAGGCTCTGCATTGTCCTGCTGGTAGATGTCATCGTGCCGAGAGAAAACATACTGCATTTAGGGGTGGACTTGGTCCCCAAGGACAGATACGTAGCTGTGTTGATCCATAATGCTTCCACAACGACAAGATCACATAGGGTATGCCATAAAAACATACACATGCAGAGTGTTTTCTTTCAGACGTTTCACGCCGTACTGGACCGTATTCACGGGACAACTTAATACAGATGCGTATATTTCAAACTCATTTGTACTAAGTAGACAATATTTCGTACTGAAGGAAGCTGCTGATTGTAACCACACGTTCGACATTATCTCACAGCCGACTCGTTTGCGGATTCATGTACACTGGAATATTTTTGCTTCCACTATGCTGTACTTTCACCCGTATCAGTTTTCACTATCAGCTGAAATTGTGTAGATCGAATCTGTTAGCATAATGAAGAGATGCACTCAACAAATGTCGCTGTGTTTTCCACCATGGCTTTCATAAAATACGTCCCACCTACCACCTGTTGCAATGCTCCGTCAACAACTTTTTCTTTTTTGTACTGTGTCCGTCCATACTTGGCGAAGTGGTGTAGTGTTTGAGACAATTGACTTTGTTTGAGAGGGGTTTGGTTCAGGTCCACTTATTGCCATCCAGATTTGGGTTTTCCATGCTATCCTTAATTTACATAAAACAATATTTCAGAATGGATCCTTTGAAAAGGGCACGGCTTGTTCCTTTCCCCTTTCGAGCTTGAGCTATCTCCTTAATGAGTCGTTGGGACATAAAACTCTACACCACATTTTCTTTCTTCTCTGTCTTGTCAGCCCATGATGCTCAAATCGTATCGCATTGTGTAAATACCTGAACGTATTGTTTCTCGACTTCCGACTGCCTGTGTTAAAGAGGTGTCTAACCCAGCAATATGCCCGGGGAAAGTACAAGCAGGTATCTACATCTACTCTATATTTAGCAAGCCATCTTACGTTCTGCGGCGGTGAGTACTTCATTATGTACCTGTGTCACGTACCACTTTTCCTTTTCCAGTCGCGCATAGTTCGCGGGGAGAAAGATTACTGGCAAGCCTTTGTGTGGGTTCGAATCTCTAACTTCATCTTCATGACCCCGTCGCGAGATATACGTAGCACGAAGCCTATGTTTGTTGACTCTTCTAGGAACGTACACTCTCGAAATTTTAACAGGAGACCACACCGTGATGCAGAGCGAAACGTGCTGATCTTCTTTGCATCTTCTCTATTTCCTCATTCAATCATACCTGGTACGAATCACAGACTGACGAGCAATATTAAAATATTGGTCGAACGAGTGTTTTGTAAGCGACTTCCTTAGTTGATGGACTACATTTCCTATGATTCTTCCAATGAATCTCAGTTTGGCATCTGCCTTACCCACTATTAATTTGTAGTTGTCACTCTATTTCAAATCCCTCCATACGCATGCTGTAATAATTTCATGGAAGTAACTGCTTCCAGTGATTGTTCTGCAATTGCGTGGTCATCAATAAAAGGCCATTCTGTCTATGTTTTCGCAATACGTTACCTTTGCTTATTTTAAGACTCAACTTCCACTTCCTGCACCAAGCATGGAACCTCTGCAAGTCCCCCTGCATTTCGCTATAGTTTTCTAACGTCGCGATTTCACTGTATTCAACAGTGGCATCCGCGAAAAGCCTCATGGAACTCCCGATGCTATCTACTAGGTCATTTTGTAAGTAGGCTGTTGAGGTTTTCTTATTGGTAACGCCACATAGCGCTCGGTATGAAAAAATCACTGGCTGTGCCGTGTGCAGTCTGTGTTTAGTCTGCATTGTTGTCTGCCATTGTAGTGTTGGGCAGCGGCAGCTGGATGCTAACAGCGCGTAGCGTTGCGCAGTTGGAGGTGAGCCGCCAGCAGTGGTGGACGTGAGGAGAGAGATGGCGGAGTTTTGAAATTTGTAAGAATTGGTGTCATGAACTGATATATATATATATTATGACTATTAAGGTAAATACATTGTTTGTACTCTATTAAAATCTTTCATTCGCTAACTATGCCTATCAGTAGTTAGTGCCTTCAGTAGTTTGAATCTTTTATTTAGCTGGCAGTAGTGGCGCTCGGTGTATTGCAGTAGCTTGAGTAACGAACATTTTTGTGAGGTAAGTGATTTGTGAAACATATAAGTTAATGTTAGTCAGGGCCATTCTTTCGTAGGGATTTTTGGAAGTTAGATTGCGTTGCGCCAAAAATATTGTGTTTCAGTTTAAGCACAGTCGTGTATAATTGTTCAAAGAGGACGTTTCACATAGACCAGTCTTGTAATAATTTTTCTAAGGGGACGTTTCATAATTTATATAGAGGGTGAAGCGAAATTCGTGCACTCGGGCTTTGCAGTGCGACTCCTCACATGCCAGCGATAAAAAAATGTCTGTCCAAAATTTCGTCCGGCGAGTACATCCGGCAGAAAAAGGTAGCTAAAGAGTGGCAATCTCGCAACACTGTAACCACATGTACAGTAACTAACTCTGTCTAGGTGGAAGCTTGTGCTGTGCAGTTGGTGCAGAGGAGAGAGTTTTGGGTTAGCATGCAGGAGGTCGAGGGTTCGATCCTGTGTTCAAGAATATGTTTTTTATTTGGTAAATGTAGTCCACGTGGTACGGTATGTGGCATCATAATCGTCAACAACGATTGCAGCGGGTCCCCTGGAAAACATTTGCACTTACATATGAAAATTGTAGAAATGGAACATTGGTCAGCTTTGAAAGATGCTCTGTCAACGTCGTGGGCTCGAATTCATTCGCACCACTTCCTCTACTAGACGCGAAACCTTTTTTCTTTGTACCCTCCTCTAATGGTCATATAGAATGGTACCAACTATTATTCTTGTCTTGTTCAGGTCTATTATATTTCGTTAGGACCTTATCTTACCAGTAGTATTAGCAACGTGTTTTGCGAATAATGTCCAAACTCAGTTACTATTTGTGTTATCACCATGGCCCCGTTAATTGTTTCAACACTCTATTTCTTATTTGTGTAACTGCGTATTTGTTGTGTTCACCATTACAAAATTTTGTAAATTTAGGGTACAGGTGACATAAGAAACGGTATATATTACAGTATGAAATGTCAGAATGAAATTAGCAAATAAAATAAATGCACCCCAACCTACGAGTGAAGCCTTGACCCCCTGCACGCTAACCCAAAACTCTCTCCACTGCGCCAACTGAGCAGCACAATGAAAACGTGCTGTTAGAGGTAGTTACCATACGTGTTGTTACAGTGTTGCCAGATTACCAGTCTTTAACGTTCTTTTTCTACCGGATATACTCGCTAGACGAATTTTGTGAAGGACTTTTTTTTTATCGCTGGCATGTGATGAGTCGCGCTGCGAAGCCCGAGTGCGCGGATTTTGCTTCACCCTGTATACTGTGAAAAATAGTGACCCTGTAACACTCCGCAGGGGCACACCCGAAGTTACTTTTACGTTTGAAGACTTCTCTCTGTTGAAATTTACAAGTAGTTTACTGTTTGCTAGTAACCTGTCAATCCACTAAAGACGCTGGTCTGATACTCCGTACTCTCATACACGTTTCAATAGGTGGCAGTATGAAACTGTACGAACACCTTCCGGAAATCGAGGAGCACGACATCTACCTGGCGCCTGTATCTATGTTTTCTGTCTCTCTTGTGCGATCCGAGCGAGCTGGCTCTCACACATTTGATGTTTTCCGACCCATTGCTGGTTACTATACAGGAGCTTTTCAATTTCCAGAATTCTCAAATCTCATAATTAGCGAACATAAAACATGTTCCAAAATTGTACAATAGATCGCCGTCAGAGATGTAGGTCAACACTTTTGTGCGTGTGTTCGACGACCTTATTTGAAAAAGGAAATGGCCTGTTCTTTTTTCGCATCTGTAGAGATCTACGGCAAACTCCTGCTAGAAGGGGGCCAAGTTCTTTCGCATACTCTGTGTAGAATTGAATTGATATGCGGTAATGCTCAATGGCGTTTCCTCTGTTGAGCGATTTCACTTGCTTTTCTATCAGGTGGTCACATTTGTCATTTTGTCGTTCGTCCGACGATTTAAAGCAGGAAATACCTGTACAGTGCGACCTTCCCCTGCGAAACAGCTTTAGAAAAAGACATTTAGTATTTTGGCTTTTTCTGTGTCACCCTCCGTTTCATTGCTAATATGGTCACAGAGCGTCTGGATAGATGGCTTCGATCCGATCACTGATTTAACATATGAACAAAACTTTCTTGGGATTTTGTGACAGCTCAGAGAGGCGTTGTGGCGGGTGCAGAGCCCGAGTAGCAGGCTACTGGGACAGGGCCAGCCCGGCACTCACACAGCCAGCCTAGAAAGCCGCGGCCTCCTTTCGCTTCCCCCGCATAGTCAAGCCAAGCCAGGCAGTACCCGGAGCCTCACTGCGCCGTTATTCCTCCACGGCATTCGGCAGATGTTAGTATTAAGCACCTCTGGCTGCCGTGGCTGTCAGACCCAGACAAACACAAAACCCCAAGTACCATACTAACCAGAATTTTCCGTACATTTTATACTATTTTTTAACAAGTCACGGCTGCAAAATACTAACGCGAAATCTTTACAGAAGAATGGAAGAACTGGTAGAAGCCGACCTCGGGGAAGATCAGCTTGGATTCCGTAGAAATGTTGGAACACGTGAGGCAATACTGACCCTACGATTTATCTTGTAAGACGTGTAATTTCTATGGTATATTGTCAAACCACAATTTAAGAAAGATGTTTATATTTTATTAAGTAGGAATAATTAATATTTGTCATGTTGAAAATAATTGTGGTAGCAGGGAATGTCTGCATCAAACTATTGTTGGCAGGAAAGACCGCACACTGAAATGATTTTTTAAAAAAGGCGGAAGAGATCGCGTATGGATACATTTTAAGAAAAGAGCGGGAAAGACCGCGCATTGATACATTTGGTAATGCTAGCAGGGATTGTCTGCACCAGAAAGCATTGTTGGCAGGAGAGACCGCACTTTAGCGTTCGTAGGAAATCAGTAGTATGCGAGAACTGAAGCGAATCGGTAGCACGTCTGAAGCGAGAGGTTGAGAGGAGCGTTGTGCCTGCCAGCCACCAGCTATGATTTATAGGAGATTATAAACGAATGTACAGAGACATCAGCTAACTATCATCTTAAGAGGAACTAATATTATTGAATTACTTTTTTGAGAAACTCAAGACTACTGAAGGTATGTTTGCGCAATGCTAATTGTAAGATTATTATAAAAAATGAGTCTCATTTGAACGTTTGTAAAATCATTTCATTCAGAATATAATTAATTTTTGCCAGCAATATTGCATTACTGATTATAATCCATCCCAAAAAACCACCAACTTAAAACTTTGCAAAATTTTATTGTTGTCAAGAAAAAGTTTAACTATGAATTACGTAACTTCAGTCAAATTAATTAAAGAATAACGTCAGTTTTGGTAATAAATACAGCCACTTATTATGACAGCCCACCAGCAGCTAATAGAGTATAGTAAAACAGAGTAAGTATATTCATGTCGCAGTTCGATGTAGCAGTCCGATGGCAATCCAGTAACAGTAAAAAAGGTAAGGAACAGTTTTGGGTTATGGCAGATAACGACTGAGGGCCACGACGACGACACATTCGTCGAAATAATCAGAAAACAACTTTTAATAAGCAGCATTTAAATTTGTATGCGAAAATTGAGAAAGAGAATTAATATCAAAGGGAAGATTTCATTTGTTATTAATAAGCAAGAGACAGAACTCCTAAGGGAAGGTTTCATAGGTTGTTGTAGAAGCGAACAAAAGATATATAGAGGAGACGGGAAGGTTTCAATCTTAGAAGATCGATCAAGGAAAGGCAAACCTACGTTTCTAGCATCTGTAGATTTAGAGAAAGCTTTTGACAATGTTGACTGGAATACTCTCTTTCAAATTCTGAAGGTGGCAGGGGTAAAATACAGGGAGCCAAAGGCTATTTACAATTTGTACAGAAACCAGATGGCAGTCATAAGAGTCGAGGGGCATGAAAGGGAAGCAGTGGTTGGGAAGGGAGTGAGACAGGGTTGTAGCCTCTCTCCGACGTTATTCAATCTGTATATTGAACAAGCAGGAAAGGAAACAAAAGAAAAATTCGGAGTAGGTATTAAAATCCATGGAGAAGAATTAAAAACTTTGAGGTTTGCCGATGATATTGTAATTCTGTGAGAGACAGCAAAGGACTTGGAGGAGCAGCTGAACGGAATTGACAGTGTCTTGGAAGGAGGATATAAGATGAACATCAACAAAAGCAAAATGAGTATAATGGAATATAGCCGAATTAAGTCGGGGGATGCTGAGGGTATTAGATTAGGAAATGAGACACTTAAAGTAGTAAAGGAGTGTTGCTATTTGGGGAGCAAAATAACTGATGATGGTCGAAGTAGAGAGGATATAAAATGTAGACTGACAATGGCAAGGAAAGCGTTTCTGAAGAATAGGAATTCGATAATATCAAGTACAGATTTAAGTGTCAGGAAGTCGTTTCTGAAAGTATTTGTATGGAGTGTAGCCATGTATGAAAGTGAAACATGGACGATAAATAATTTGGACAAGAAGAGAATAGAAGCTTTCGAAATGTGGTGCTACAGAAGAATGCTGAAGATTAGATGGGTAGATCACATAACTAATGAGGTGGTATTGAATAGAATTGGGGAGAAGAGGGGTTTGTGGCACAGCTTGACTAGAAGAAGGGATGGGTTGGTAGGACATTTTCTGAGGCATCAAGGGATCACCAATATAGTATTGGAGGGCAGCGTGGAGAGAGACCAAGAGACGAATACACTAGCAGATTCAGAAGGATCTAGGTTGCAGTAGGTACTGGAAGATGAAGAAGCTTGCACAGGATAGAGTAGCGTGGAGAGCTGCATTAAACCAGTCTCAGGACTGAAGACCACAACAACAACAACAACAACAACATTATACTATTTAAAGAAAAGTTCGCGTGGAGTTAAATCTATTACGTTGCTTGTGTGACCCTACCGTCAGCTAATGGAAATGTATAATTCTTAAGCCTTTCCCGGCGATCTGCTGACATCTTGAGGTATCAGGCGTTCTGCAGGATATCAGTGTCGTCCATGCATAGAACAGGGTAATTCAGGAGCAAAGGTTCATGTTTTGAGGAGTAATAGTATTGGCGATTCTGACCTTTTGTGTAAAACATTCTCGGACTTCTTGCCTCGTGGTTTTAGGATAAAACCTCGAGCTTTCGACGATTACCTCCACCATCGTCAGGAGCAACTGACTGCCAAAACTGTTGCTGTCGTGAGCTTAGATAGCCCATAGACGGCTTCAGATTGGTCGGAAATTGAGTAAAATTGTCAAATTTGCGCTGGCGAGCTACCGCTCCCACCGTAGCATACACTTTGCGACGAATATCTCTGACCCGTCTCTGCATCGAGAACTCGCTTCCACGCACCGCTAAGATAATATCCACGGCCACGATTTAAGATTTTCTCACACATTCTTATTTCAACAGTCTCTTCAATCAGTCCTGGTATGTAGGAGCCTGGGACAAAACTTCTGTTTCGTCAAACAGTATTTTATGGTCGTTTCTCAGGCTGTGCTCAGCAGCTGCAGATTTCTCCAGTTCTCCAGTTTTAATATGTCGTTGATATTCTGCACCAGCTCTCACATGCGAATATAACCGAAGCGCGTCCTTAGGCAACGCAGTGTTATCTTTGCCGACCATTTCAAAGCGCACATAACGCGTTACCCCACAGAAACGTGTCAAGGGCATTGGATCGGCCGTCATTTCTTGGTCACCGAGGTCACCCAATATTACCCCATTATATTACTGTTTGTGGGGTAGGCTTAAAAGAGAAGTATTCAGGTGCTGAGTGGACGCAAAGGAGGAACTTCTCGCTCGTATGCGCGTGCTCATATGAAGGACCCTACGAACGAGCTCAGATCGGTAACACTGCAGCTGCAAAATGAATTGTAGTTGACGGTGAACTTTTTGAACATCTTTTGCTGCGAAATGTACATAATTAAACAAAACGTTAGATCACAATGTTTCATTTGCAGTCACCTGCACTTTCAGTATTCCACATTGTTTTCATAAGAGCAGGACATGTTCATATGGCATTTTTTGTTCAGAATCACTAATTCTATGAACGCTCAAAGCACGTAGCGTTTCTCCTGCCTCACTCCGTACTTCGAAAACGTGACTCGTTGTCTTTGTCATGTGCTACCCGAATCTGCCAATCGCTTGCAGTATGTATAAGTGTTGGATACATCCCACTAGACTAACAGTCTCGGGCAGAACCTGATGAAGACAGCGATTCACGTTGTCGAAATACTGTAAATGGACGATACTGATATCCGGCTGAACATGCAACGGCTCAAGATGTGAGACAGGAATGTATGTCGTAGTTGAGTCGACGCACGTGTCACTGATTTATGCAATAGCTGGTCATTGGCATGAAGCGCGTTGCATTCTGGGGTGTGCAAATTACTAGAGTTTCAGTGTAAGCACATGAAGTAAGTGGGAGTAACGCCATGCACTTACATTTAAGGAAAGGCTGCACAGTGGGTTTCTCGTTCAGAAATCACATTTGAATGTTGGTCGTTGGTGATAAGGTCGTTTTACATCTCGGGTGGGGAGACAGAAACTTTATGGAAACCTACCGATACTGCAGTTTATCATACCACGACAATTTTGCTCGCGTTGGTGTATATCACACGAATGCGACTAGAATAAATACGATATAGTTTGTAAGCTATCTACTTGTATTGCAATTTCCGATACATGAAAGAGTGGAACCTGAAATGTGTCCTGAATGAAAGATGCCCATTGGTGGCTGAATGCATTTAACATTTCGCAATCGGTAGGTATTAGTTCATGCTGATACACATATTAAGTTTTTTAATACAGAAATTCTACAAGAATTCACTAATGATTGTATGCGTGTCGGCTTGTAATTCCTTTTGGCCATTTGTGAGTTGATGCAACAAATGTCATGCCAAGAAAGAGAGCCTTGAGGCGATTCGAGGTGATGTTTGACAAACTAGGTGAGAGTGGTGAGGTCTTATTGAAGCCAAAAAATTACATTCGTTACAGCATAAACCTGACAACGCAGTTGATATCCGTTTGACTTATGGCAGCGGCATCTAGCGGGCCAAACATAGAGCCATCTGGTTTCCCCCTTCAAGCTAGACGAATGTCGTTGTTTGTAGTTTTTTCGTTTGATACTTATTTTATCAGATATTTGGCCCGGCCACTATTAATGGACCACCCTGTATAAAGAGGAAGCGGAGTTACCACAAATCTCGAAAAGTTTTTCACGGATTTGCTTCAAAGTTTTGCAATATATTCTAGCTAACATTCGGACATATATTTTGGTAATATATTATATGTGGTAACATGTTTCCATTTAAGACATTACACATATAAATATATGTGTAATGTCTTAAGTGGAAACATTACTACCAAAAATCTCAAAATAATTTTGACAGATTTACTTCACAAATTTTACACGATAGTCTACTGAACATTCAGAAGAAAATGAACATAGAGAGAGAGAGAGAGAGAGAGAGAGAGAGAGAGAGAGAGAGAGAGAGAGAGAGAGAGAGAGAGAGGAGATGGAGATGGACAGGGAGGGGTAGGAGGAGTTGTACGGACAGGCGGGATGAGAAGATGGCCAGGGAGAGGGGAGTACAGGGAATTTAGGGTGTACATGCAGTTCCCATACATACTGAGCCATGCGAAGCGTTGCCGGGTTCGCTGGTATTTAAAACAAATGAAAGATGGGGAAGCAAACTGGAGTAAGAAATACTGAATGAAACGACAACACGAATACGGAGGAAGTGGATGTACTCGAGAGATACGAAAGACGAAAAAGAAGACTGGCCAATCGCTGCGTGATATATTTTAAAGGAGAGACCGGCTACCTGTTGAAGGAGAAATAATGGACAGAGCATTGTGCACTTGTGAATTCGCCGCCGTGCTGGCAACGGGCCACAGGCTTAATGTCTGCTCCTCGCGGGCGCAGCGGAAGCCTGCACTGACATCTTAAAAAGGGCGGCGGGCAATTTTTTGCTTTATTCTGAGCCGGCTGGGTGCAGGTGTGGGGCGGGGCGGGGCGGCAGGGAGGCGGCTGGCAAGTGGCCGGCTGTTGGGGCAGGTCGCGCTCAATGGGCGCGCTTTGTTCCCGCCGCTCTTAATGGCCGCGCTACGCACACACCGGCGCCGCACGCACAGCCATTCACACTGTCGCGGCCCGCGGCACTCGGGCCAGCTGGGAGTGACACTGCTGCCTGCCCTGCTGAGGGGGCGGCGGGGGTGGGCGCGTGTCTCAGCGCCGCGTGGCGCGCTCTCCCCCAGCTCCGTCCTCGACCTGCCCAGCGAGGCAGGAACAAACGTAATCGAATGGAAGTGCAAGGATACTTGCAACTGAGGTAAATAAGAGATCGCATATAACATCTATGGCAAAATGAATGGACATTTCAGACATAGGTAGGAGAACATTCGAGTTCAGTGAGAGACTAAAAAGCAGATTTCCTGACCTGTCGAGTGGACTGATACATTACCTGGCCAGTCGTTACCTGACCGGTGATTACTACACTACCGGCCATTAAAAATGCTACACCAAGAAGAACTGCAGATGATAAACAGGTATTCATTGGACAAATATGTTATACTAGAGTTAACATGTGGTTACATTTTCACGCAATTTAGGTGCATAGATCCTGAGAAATCAGTACCCAGAACAACAACCTCTCGTCGTAATAACGGCCTTGATACACCTGGGCATATAGTCAAACAGAGCTTGGAAGGCGTGTACTGGTACAGCTGCCCATGCAGTTTCAACACGATACCACAGTTCATCAAGAGTAGTGACTGGCGTATTGTGACGAGCCAGTTGCTCGGCCACCATTGACCAGACGTTTTCAGTTGGTGAGAGATCTGGAGAATGTGCTGGCCAAGCCAGCAGTCGCACATTTTCTGTATCCAGAAAGGCCCGTACAGGACCTGCAACATGCGGTCGTACATTATCTTGCTGAAATGTAGGGTTTGGCAGGGATCGAATGAAGGGTAGAGCCACGGGTCGTAACACATCTGAAATCTAATGTCCACTGTTCAAAGTGCCGTCAGTGCGAACAAGAGGTGACCGAGACGTGTAACCAATGGCACCCCATACCATCACGCCGGGTGATACGCCAGTATGGCGATGACAAATACACGCTTCCAATGTGCGTTTACCGCGATGTCACCAAACATGCATGCGACCATCATGATGCTGTAAACAGAACCTGCATTCACCCGAAAAGAAAATGTCGTTTTGCCATTCGTGCACCCAGGTTCGTCGTTGAGTACATTATCGCAGGCGCTCCTGTCTGTGATGCAGCGTCAAGGGTAACCGCAGCCGTCGTCTCCGAGCTGATAGTCCATGCTGTTGCAAACGTCGTCGAATTGTTCGTGCAGATGGTTGTTGCCTTCCAAACATCCCCATCTGTTGACTCAGGGATCGAAACGTGGCTACACAATCCGTTACAGCCATGCGGATAAGATGCCTGTCATGTCGACTGCTAGTGATACGAGGCCGTTGGGATCCAGCACGGCGCTCCCTATTACCCTCCTGAACCCACCGATTCCATTTCTGCTAACAGTCATTGGATCTCGACCAGCGCGAGGCAGCAATATCGCGATACGATAAACCGCAATCGCGATCGGCTTCAATAGGAGCTTTATCAAAGTCGGAAACGTGACGGTACACATTTCTCCTCCTTACACGAGCCATTACAACAACGTTTCACCAGGCAACGCCGGTCAACTGCTGTTTGTGTATGAGAAATCGGTTAGAAATTTTCCTCATGTCATGTTGTAGGTGTCGCCACCGGCGCCACCGTTGTGTTAATGCTCTGAAAAGCTAATGATTTGCATATCACAGCATCTTCTTCCTGTCGGTTAAATTTGTCGTCTGTAGCACGTCATGTTCGTGGTATAGCAATTTTAATGGCCAGTGGTGTATTATTTAAACCCGCACAGTTGTGGCAGAGAGGCAGGGCAAGGGTGTCCTCGTGTATACCAGGAAATGTTGGGCTAATCAGCGTGAATGAAAAGCAAGTGTAAGAATGCCTCGTTGACGTCAAAATTCCCACCACCACCAAGTGAGTGTCTATAAATGGGACGAAATGATCGATCGCTGTCATTTTGGCTCTTACAGGGCGTGCTGCTGCGCGAGTGATGCGTGTGTGGGACCAGTGAACGTGCGCAACGAAGAACGATCTACTGGATCACGCTGTGTCACGCTATGAGATGACTGCCGTGTTGTCAGAATGGGCGTGACCCACTTTACTGATCCGCCTATAGTTTTGCTTCGATGCAATAGTACTGCAACAAGACGGCAACAACATTACGGAAATATCCAGAGTACCTAAAAATATCGTCTATATTCATACAAATCGACGACCCGTCCAAATACTCTCGCGTATTAACACGCCGTTTCCTGTACACGGGAAGGCGCTCCGGTCCCCGATCGAATGCGCCGGGTGGACTGACAAGAGTCGGCGTACCGGCACTCTGCATGTGGCTCTTAGGCGGTTTCCCGCCTCCCATGAGGTGAATGCCTGTCTAGTACCCCGTCTCGTCTCAGATACAAGATTCAGAAAACATTTCAAAAACGTTGACAGAGGTTTACGCACGATGACAGACACTACATGCAGGCAGATGGGGTACGTAACTTCCGTGGCAGAGGGAAGCGCGGCAGGACGGGTATCCGGCCACACTCTCCCACTAACGCTGCCAAATCCGTAAATTAATATGTCGACCCTGTGAAGGTACAGATAAAGGCCCGGAAAAAGGAGGCAAACGTTCATATACGAGGTGTGATCAAAACGTAACGGGAATATCTATTTTCCTCAAAGAGTCTTCATTTGCTCATCAATGTCAACTTTGTTCCCTTCGAAGTAATCCCCCTCAGATATATTACACTTGTGCCAGCACTTTTTCCAATCTTGGAACCACTTCCGGAACTCACTTTTCGTTATGGTGTTCGGTCGTTCCGAGATTCTGTTTTCATCTCGTCAGAGGTGGAAAAACTACGTCCTTAGCTGGTTTTCTGCCTCGAGGATAGAAAGAAATAGCACGGTGCCATGTTGGGCGAATAAGGTTGAGGCAACATAACGGTTTCTTTTTTGCCAAAAAATCACGAACAGGCACTGAAGTATGAGTCGGAGCATCATCGCAACTTCCATGAGTAGTTTTGCCACAATTCTGGTCGTTTTCTTCGAACCGCTTTAGGCAAACGGCGCATAGCTTCCAGGTAGTATTCCTTATTGACAGTACGACCGGGCTTCAGGAACTTATAAAGCACTATCCCATTGTGATAGAAGAAAACAGTGATCGAACTTGTCGGGTTTTCTTCGGTTTTGCCTCTTCAAGCTGTTTCCATTGCGACGACTGGGCCTTGTTTTCGACGTCACCTGTTATAACCTTCTTCGGAAGTTCCTGATCGTTGTCGACATCAGTCAGGAATTCCTTAATGATGTCTAGCCGACGTTGTTTTTGGTTAAATTCAACAATTTTGGAATAAACTTGGCTGCTGCATGTTTCACGGCAAACATTCGAAAAAATTGTTTGGCATGAACCAAAGGTGTGGGTTCCTCTAGTCATGTCCTAGTTTATGACCACGGACACCGTATGAGTGGCAAAGTAAGTGGTCCCGACAATCGGGATACCAGTTACTTTGGAATAAGGCTGGGCATCTGGGACATATTCTGAGGCGTGGTCACCTTTGTGCTCATACGGTAAAGACTACCGAATCCACCGGTTAGTCCCTCAACCGTTAGGAGTAAAACCCAATGGGACTCGGGGCATGTAAGGCTAGCAACCTGCTTCCCTGGTACTTTAAATATGATGCTGGCAACAATCAGAGCTAAATGCCTCAGACCTTTGGAGGTGACGGAGTGCCTCCTCTAACTGACATACCAGGGACTCCTAAGATACGACTTGGCAAACAAATGGTAATGAGATGGGAAGCTATTAATATCAATGGGGGCTACTCTGGGAAGAAGGTAGAGCTGGCAGAGGCTGCAAGTAAGATGGGGCTGGACGATGTTAGTGACATTCGGGTAAGGGGTGAGAAAGAAGAGGAAGTGGGAGAATACAAGGTCTACCTGTCAGGAGTCAAAGCAGGAATAGCACAATGGGGTGTAGGGCTTTACATCAGGAAAGAAATGGAACCCAGCGTAGTTGCAATAAGGTACGTAAACGAACGACTGATGTGGATAGATTTGACAGTGCCTAGCAAGAAAATTAGGATTGTGTCAGTATATTCGCATTGTGAAGGGACAGATCAAGAGGAGATGGATAGTTTTTATGAGACACTCAGTGATGTAGTTGTTAGAGTAAAGGAAAAGGACAGTGTTCTGCTCATGGGTGATTTTAACGCTAAGATTGGAAATCGAACAGAAGGTTATGAAAAAGTTATGGGTAAATTTGGAGAGGATATGGAGGCCATCAGGAACGGGAAACAACTCTTGGATTTCTGTGCCAGTTTGGGCTTAGTAATCACAAACTCCTTTTTTTAAACATAAGAACATTCACCGGTATACTTGGGAAGGCAGGGGAACCAGATCTGTCATTGACTATACAATAACAGATCAGGAATTCAGGAAGGCTGTGAGGGACACACGTGTATTCAGGGGATTCTTTGATGACACTGATCATTATTTAATCTGCAGTGAAATTGGGATTGTGAGGCCGAGGCCGAAAGTGCAGGTGGTCAGGTCCATATGTAGGAGGATAAGAGTGGAGAAACTTCAGAATAAGGAAATCAGGCACAGGTACATAACAGCGATCTCAGAAAGGTACCAGTTACTTGAATGTAGTCAATTACAGTCATTGGAAAAGGAATGGAGAACGTACAGGGACACAGTACTAGAAGTGGCTAAAGAATGTCTTGGAACAGTAGTGTGTAAAAGTCGGATGAAGCAAACAGCTTGGTGGAATGACACAGTGAAGGCAGCCTGTAATAGGAAAAAGAAGGCGTATCAAAAATGGCTACATACTAGAACTCAGGTAGACAGAGAAAGTTATGTTGAAGAAAGAAACAATGCCAAACAGATAATTGCAGCATCCAAGAAGAAATCTTGGGAAGACTTTGCAAACAGGTTGGAGACTATGGGTTAAGCTGCTGGAAAACCATTTTGGAGTGTAATTAGCAGTCTTCGAAAGGGAGGTAAGAAGGAAATGACAAGTATTTTGGACAGGTCAGGAAAACTGCTGGTGAATCCTGTGGATGCCTTGGGCAGATGGAGGGAATATTTTGAAGAGTTGCTCAATGTTGGTGAAAATACGATCAGTAATGATCCAGATTTCAAGGTAGAATGGGATAGGAACGATGATGGAAATAGGATCACATTTGAGGAAGTGGAGAAAATGGTCAATAGATTGCAGTGCAATAAAGCAGCTGGGGTGGATGAAATTAAGTCGGAACTCATCAAATACAGTGGAATGTCAGGTCTTAAATGGCTACAAAGGATAATTGAAATGGCCTGGGAGTCGGAACAGGTTCCATCAGACTGGACAAAAGCAGTAATCACACCAATCTTTAAACATGGAAACAGAAAAGATTGTAACAGCTACAGAGGTATCTCTTTAATCAGCGTTGTGAGTAAAATCTTCTCAGGTATTGTTGAAAGGAAAGTGCGAGTATTAGTTGAGGACCATTTGGATGCAAATCAGTGTGGGTTTAGGCCTCTTAGAGGTTGTCAGGACCAGATCTTTAGCTTGCGGCAAATAATGGAGAAGTGTTATGAGTGGTACAGGGAATTGTATCTGTTCTTTATAGATCTAGAAAAGGCATATGACCGGGTTCCCAGGAGGAAGTTATTGTCTGTTCTACGAGATTATGGAATAGGAGGCAAACTTTTGCAAGCAATCAAAGGTCTTTACATGGATAGTCAGGCAGCAGTTAGAGTTGACGGTAAATTGAGTTCATGGTTCAGATTAGTTTCAGGGGTAAGACAAGGCTGCAACCTGTCTCCACTGTGGTTCATATTATATATGGATTATATGTTGAAAACAATAGACTGGCGGGGTGAGATTAAGATATGTGAAGACAAAATAAGCAGTCTTGCATATGCGGATGACTTAGTTGTGATGGCAGATTCGATTGAAAGTTTTCAAAGTAATATTTCAGAGCTAGATCAGAAATGTAAGGACTATGGTATGAAGATTAGCATCTCCAAAACGAAAGTAATGTCAGTGGGGAAGAAATATAAACGGATTGAGTGCCAAATAGGAGGAACAAAGTTAGAACAGGTGGACGGTTTCAAGTACTTAGCATGCATATTCTCACAGGATGGCAACATAGTGAAAGAACTGGAAGCGAGGTGTAGCAAAGCTAATGCAGTGAGCGCTCAGCTACGATCTACTCTCTTGTGCAAGAAGGAAGTCAGTACCAAGACTAAGTTATCTGTGCACCGTTCAATCTTTCGACCAACTTTGTTGTATGGGAGCGAAAGCTGGGTGGATTCAGGTTACCTTATCAGCAAGGTTGACGTTATGTATATGAAAGTAGCTAGGATGATTGCAGGTACTAGTAGATGGGAACAATGGCAGGAGGGTATCGAAAATGAGGAAATCAAAGAAAAACTGGGAATGAACTCTATATATGTAGCAGTCGGGGCGAACAGGCTTAGATGGTGGGGTCATGTCACACGCATGGGAGAAGCAACGTTACCCAAGAGACTCATGGGTTCAGCAGTAGAGGGTAGGAGGAGTCGGGGCAGACCAAGGAGAAGGTACCTGGATTCGGTTAAGAATGATTTTGAAGTAATAGTTTTAACATCAGAAGAGGCACCAATTTTAGCACTGAATAGGGGATCATGGAGGAATTTTATAAGGGGGCTATGCTCCAGACTGAACGGTGAAAGGCATAATCAGTCTTAAATGATGATGATAATGAGCCAAAGGATATGCTGACGTCATCGACAACCTCTCTAATGGTGGTTCGGCGATTTTCTAGAACCGTCTTCTTTACTTCTTCCACAATGTCGTTAGTAATTGATTTTCCAGGTCGGTCATCGTCTTCAACGTCTTCTCGACTCTCTTTGAAACATTTATACCATTCGTATACTTTAGTCTTATTCTAGTAGATTCGCCACAAGCCCAAGTCAACATTTCGAATGCGGTGTTGCACTGTATTCCATTCTGCGAGCAAAATTTAATGCAAATTCTTTGAGCCATCTTTTTCGAAAGCAAAAATTCGCCGAGCACTAGAAAATACGTATAAACTTCCCGACAGTAAACAATAAATTAAATATTCAAAACAGCTGGAAATGTAAACTTATATCAGGAATCATGTGTACCAACAAGAAAAAAATGGGCAAATCAAATGTATAAAGGCCACGAAATTAAAAAATTCCCGTTACTTTTTATCCTATTGAATCATTTTCCGAAAGTCCACCCCTCATAGCTGAGTGGTCAGCGCGACAGAATGTCAATCCTAAAGCTCCGGGTTGGATTCCCGGCTGGATCGGAGATTTTTTCCACTCAGGGACTGGGTGTTGTGTTGTCCTAATCATCGTCATTTCATCCCCATCGACGCGCAAGTCACCGAAGCGGTGTCAAATCGAAAGACTGGCACCCGGCGAACGGTCTACCCGACGGGAGGCCCTAGTCACACGTCATTTACATTTTATTTGTTTTCCGAAAGTATCGGATTTACATACTATCTGTATAAGTTTACGAGGTGTCGTTTATACATAAGTAATAAGTACACCAAAGAAAAAATTTGTTACCCCCAGGTGACGTCACCCTTATATCGTGTAATACTGTCCCTAGCCTTGATAACGGTCTCAACTGGACGAAAAGTTTCTCCAGATATACCAAATCCAGTTGAAACCATTCACTGACGATGAAATCCCGTAAATGTACCAAATTACGGGGATGTTGATTGCTATATTTCACCTTCTATTCTAAACATTCCCAAATATTTGTAGGACTAAGATAATGTGTTTTAGCGCCCCAGAAAAGGTGCGACTGGGACGTATGTGCGCAGCCCTGTGAACATTATACTGACGTATTGGAAGACGGGAGGGTTCACAGCGCACTCATCATGAAATCATAGAAGAAAGGGCAACATTTGTGAGCCGTGCTTGGCTCGTGTTCGTGCCATACCTCATCTGACATCCTGTTTTTACTGTACTACCATCTCGTTATATTAATTTCAATTACTGATGTCAATGAGTCGCCACTTTGCATGCCCGTGAGTGGCAGCAGCGGCGCTTGTCGATATAAGCCGTGCCGTATTATCTATGCTGACTGCTATTACCTACTTCCCGGTTGTCGTCTGTTCGGAGTTGGTTCGGATCTGCCAGTGAGTTGGGAGGCGCTAGCAGTGCAGTTCGGACCTGGGAGTTTTTGACTTAGGACGCGGCAGAAGTTCAGTCGAGACGCAGCTGCAGTGAGGTCCGGACAGCCATGACTCGCCCGACGGCTGCCGATACGTACCACTTGAGTGCAGACCACCTTGTTTGGTCGTCGGTCGGTCGACTTGTCGGACGACGTTTATGTTGCCCGGCGATCGCTTATGGGCTGCCTGCGTGTGCCGACTCGTGTTTCGTCCTTGGTATTGCACTGTCGCTGCCTGCAGTCTCCCTGCTGATGTGTGGAGTCGGTCGGTTGGCGTGGAGCAGTGAGGAATTCTTGGCGGGGCGTAGTTTGGCCGGGGCCCGCTGGCGGTCTCTACGCGGTTTCGGAGGTCCGTGGCTCACCGACCCTGGACACGAAAGTTGAGTTTTGATTTAACCTACCAGCAAGTCAAGACTGCTCACATTGTGTCGTTTGGAGTTCGTTGTCGGCTGTTGGGATATTCCCGAGAGCAACAACATGGTTTTCAAGTTGGAAAATTCTAGCCACCCTCCGGTGGAGTTTCACTGTATTTTGTTATTTTAATTGAAGTGCACCAGCGGAATCTTCTGCCTTGTGGCCGTTGAAGTTCCGGTTACCTGCCCTGGGCGTTGACGTAAATTTCAGGCAGTGTAATTTCCTCATCGTGTTGTTGCTGTCCAGCACGATGTAGTTTGACAGCTCCGCGTGGGCGCCAATACCTTCTACATTGTTCCATAGAACTCCCTGTTGTGCCCTGGTAGGATGAAGCGGAAGTTATCTTGTCGGTGGGCCTGCTGACTGTCGGTCGGTTGGGTTGTCGTCGGATCGTGAATGGTTGGCCCGAATGCCTCTCTCGCCTAAGCGAGCGTCAGTGTTTGAATTACAGGCCGACCGTCGAACATCTGCGCGCACTTGCGTGGACAGCCTGTTTTTCTTAATTTGTTCTTGTTGTTGGTACTTTTATGGCTTCTAGCCGGTTTTGTGTTTTAAATTAGAGTTGTTTTACTCTCAAGGCCTCCAACCAAGTTTAAAGTACTGTTTCACGTAAGCCCTTTGGCATTAAAATTTTCTTTTTCAATTCTTAAATCTTCGGTCTTCAGCCGATTTGAATTTAACGTGTTTACTTCAGCCTAACTAAAAAATTGTTGTAAGATAAGGCTTGCCTTTTAAATTTCTGATTATGCTTGCGTTTTAAGTTATTGGCCTTTAACCGTTTTTAAATTAAAGTGGCTTTCAGCATATAATTAAGTCCCAAAGATCAAAGCTGCGTGTTAAAAAAAAAATTTTGGGCTCTTGTAATGTTGGCTCAAATAATAAAGTTGTATGTTCGAGTATAACTGACAGCCTCTTATTTTGGCCCCCTTCCACAATTAATTCTATCTGTCCTGTCCTGCGGGTTAAGCTGGGCGTCTCAACTTGGTCACCGAGAACGCTGAACTAAACGTCCTAGCTCATGATCAAAATACCATATGAGTAATTCCACGTCGTGGCACGAAAAACACCACCAAAACATCACAATATCATCTCCGGCCTGAGCACAAAGACTGCAAGTATACGCGTCATTCGGCCGTCGGTCCACACGACGCCATAAATCAATTGAAAATTGAACGGAACGCAACTCATCGGACCACACTATACGCCTCCGTCAACTACGGTCTGGCATCCGTAGCGTTTGGCCCGCTGAAGACTTGCATCTTTATGGCTCAAATGGCTCTGAGCACTATGGGACTCAACTTCTGAGGTCATTAGTCCCCTAGAACTTACAACTAGTTAAACCTAACTAACCTAAGGACATCACACACATCCATGCCTGAGGCTGGATTCGAACCTGCGACCGTAGCGGTCTCGCAGTTACAGACCGCACCGCCTAGAACCGCACGGCCACCTCGGCCGGCTTGCATTTTTATGTCCCGTTGTGATCAACGTCCTTCTGCGAGGCACTTGACCCCAAATAATCATGTAATTAAATTTCCTCTGTTGAATTTGCTAGAAAACCGTTGACACGTGTTCATTGAAAGCAGCAATTCATGTCCAATTTGAAACAGATTGTAAGTAACGTAATATGACGCTCGCTTACGGTGCTATAGGCTGGGATAGCTTTAGAATCACTCTTATTGAGCCTTGTTACGAGGCTACATGTGGTGCACCATTCTTTGTAGACATACTGAACTATACGCGTTGATACACTAATGAATCAGGCGGTTAATTCATGGTGTGGCCATATACACGTTCAAACACGATAAATCATTTCTGCTTTTCTGTGGAACACTAATTCTGTAGATATCCAGCTATTTCCATACACTACGGCACTTTCTTAAAATCCACGCGACCAGTCATATATATCTTGTTTGAGAAGTATGAGGAGTATGAGAAGTGTATTCATAGAAACATTCAAGTCAAATTATCAATTATGTGGGCGCTTTCTGCTTCCTGCAACACCTTATCTTCTTTGAAAACAATTATGACTGATTACGGTATCATCAGCAAATCCTTGTGAAACGTATTTTGGCCATTTAAATAGAGATTTTAACGTTTAGGTGTCTCTAACACACACACACACCAGTATTGTTAACTGAAATTAATAGAGTTTCCAGCCTCATTATAAAACGTTCATCCCATGAGACAAGGGTAAATACTCAAACGTGACTCATCAGGCCTTCTCACTGCTCATTTCTCGAAGATCTAGCATCCTTATATAGTATCAGCTGACTGCAGGGATACCGTTAGTTACCAACACAGAATGATAAGCCAGATCTCTTCCGTACACCTATACCTACAGCACACATAAGGACCGTAGAACACTGTAAAACAGCGACAACACAAAATATCCTGAATATACATAAAAAGGAAAAAGACTACTTACAAAGACGGATGCGCCAATATAAATTGAAAATGTAGCACATAATCTCCAGTAATTCCTGACTGTACCTTTACCGACACTGATGAGTGAAGCTTATCTAGGTCTCACCTATATCCTCATATAATTTAACCCCCCCCCCCTGCCCCACCCCAAGTCCTTGAAACTAGTCGCCCAGACAGAATTATTTCCTCGTTTCCTCCCACCCGTAAATTAGCTACAGCGACTTCCTTACAGTACTTTACTTTGCCCTGCAAATACTGCGTCTCAGAGTTTTTCCCCTGCTCCAGGTAAGGCTAACAACTTTTTGTCCTTTGTTGCTCACTCTATGCCTGTACAGTCTATTTCCACACTGCGCACTCGTCATCCACTCCGATTGGTAATAACAGCCAAAGCTCGACTGCCACTGCTGTCCACGTGGCCCTGTAATCCGACACGCATTTGATTTTTTTAATTCGTTGTCTCATTAAAATCAGAAAACAAGATCCCATTAGTCAGTTGGTTCCTTGATATTCCCCGCTGTGCTGAGTCTTCCTAAGTGAATTTCCCGAGATAGATACGTCTGGAAACCAAAAACATGCCAACACTTCGCAGCTAATGACCCACATCCTTCTGTATTCCCCTTCCCGGGGTCATTATAATCCCATAACTACTCCCGATATCGCAGAAGCATCTTCCGGCTTCACCAAGTTTCTGGATAATGTATTTAGGCCATTTCTCTGCAAGCTTCCCCAGTACCAACCTATGAAGGACTCACTAAATCAACCATCAGATTAGAAATTTAATTTCTAGGTTGCAGTCCAGCAAGACATCTTTACACATGATTCATAATCACAGCGGACCCATAACACTCACAGACCGCTGAGGGTAATGTGCAGACCGCCCATCACTGTCTTGGAGAAGTTTCCGGCCGGCCGGGGTGACCGAGCGGTTCTAGGCACTACAGTCTGGAACCGCGCGACCGCTACGGTCGCAGTTTCAAATTCTGCCTCGGGCGTGGATGTGTGTGATGTCCTTAGGTTAGTTAGGTTTACGTAGTTCTAAGTTCTAGGGGCCTGATGACCTCAGAAGTTAAGTCCCATAGTGCTCAGTACCATTTGAACCATTTTTTGAGAAGTTCCTAATGGGAGTGGTTTGCTTCCCCTTTCTTTCGACGTATTGTGCGAGGCGAGTGCATGTATCATGTAGTTGGCTGTGAACAATACCTGTTCACAGTAGTGTTGGTAGGAACAAGTATTATGGAATGAACAGGACATAAGAAGTAAACCTGCTGCCTATGCACAGCTTACGCTTCACAAGAAGGATGAAGCATGGAAGTGGACCGAGGGATCATATTCTTTTCTCACACTTTATCTCCATACGACAAGCTGGGAGGCCTTGGGATTTAATCCAGAACGAGTAAGTCTCAGAACTTCACCATTTCTTCTCTCCTTGCTGGTGGAACACATGTGACAGAAATTTCCCCCCACCACCTGGCTTTGAACCGACTATCCATGGATTGAACACCACGCCTTAGCGACCTCACCTTCAGGGACGATGTCGAGTGAGCATCTTGCCAAAATTAATTTTATCCTTGTACAGGAAAGGAATAAGCTCGATTTCCACTTTTCGAAACATTGTGGTTACGACTATAAAAGAGAAGAAACAACACTTTTTGGGTTTATCGATGACAATTTCATTCTGTCAGAGACGGCAAAGGGAACATACGTTCAACAGAATGGATAGTGTCTTGAAACTTGATTATAAGATAAACACTAACAAAAGGACCAGGTAATGGAATTCAGTTAAATCAGGTGATCCTGACGAAACTACTGTGCGCGGAAGAATAAAATAGTCACTTTTTTTTTTTTTTTTTTTTTTTTTTTTTTTTTTTTTTTTTTTTTAGAAAGACACAGTCATGTTTGCCCTTTGCAACACGAAAGGCTGTAATGTGGCTCAAATCTGTCTACAGCCTTACTTTGTCATGACGCAAAAGCGTGCTGCCCTGCGACGTCACCCTCGGGTTCGGCGACGCTTCAAACAGCAAAGTGTAGACACAGGCGAAAAACATTCCAAAACTCAGAAGTTTATGTGAGGTGGAAGGTGGGTCGACGACACTGGCATCAAATTTCAACAGAATTCTGCCCAACGCCACCGAGCACACCACACGATGAAAGCGCCATCACACCTCACCTTAACCACATCTCACGCCTTCTCTTGACTTCTGTGCTGTGGCGGTCAGAACCACAACACCCAGAGTTGAAGTCACGCGGTTTTCCTATAGGTGCCTGAGTCAAACATTTCAGACACACTGCCGCTCAGTATCGTCACGGAAAGGCCTCAGGAGGTGCCATAAAGGGCGTCAGTGAAACCATCACTTTTATTTTTTGATGGGGGGGGGGGGGGGGGGCTGGGGAAGGACGGATTCATTTATACACATTTAGCAGGCGAAAACAACAGTGAGCAGTGCGATATACAACAGAACGGCTTTCTTAACAACCTTTGACACTGCTGACAGTCCCTGGACGGTCTGCCCCTGTTCTAAGGACATCGTGGGGCAGCAGCCCCATTCAGCGTGATCTGACCCCTTCGGAGTGCAGCGCAACCGCAATTTTTGTTCTGATATACGGAGTGGAACCCCTGGGACCTTTGAAAACCATCCCAAGAAATTTGAACGTTATCCAAACCAGAAAATGGTGTTTATGTTTGAAGAAGACATTTTTCCACACGAATTTGTATAATTTTTTTTGTATTTAAAACAACTAGTTTCGAGCATTGCCTATTCTCAAGTGTGTCCCTAGTAACGTATGTGGCTACATCGTCGTCATTAATTTTTTTTTAAAAAAAAAAAAAACGCTCTCCATCCACAATTTTTCAGATGAATGACGATGATGTTACTTGTGCATGTCACGCGATTTTTTTAATTAATGTCATCGATGTAGCCACATATGATAATTGAGACACGCTTGAGAGTAGGCGAAGCCCGAAACCGGTAATGTAAAAAACAAAAAATTATTATACACAATCTGGTGGAAAATCGCCGTTCTTCAAATTTATTGAAGCTGTGGGGCCCACACAGAAGAACCCTCCTGTTTTGCGCATCCATGTGTCTTGATCACGGGGGTGTGCGACATTGGCAGGTGCATGAATAAAACGCCGAAGGTTTCCTCTAAGATCCTGCAATTTGGTAACTCCCTCAGTGCCAGCTTCGCACCTTTGTTGAGCTGTTTAAAAATGTGCTGTACAGTGAGAACTCTTGAGCGAGCCTGCATACCTTTGAGCAGGCAATCCCTTTGACATCCTACAGCTGACCGGGGCAACACCGCTGCTTTAGCACCTGCTTGTGGGCATGCGGAAACTAAGGGGTGTCACAGTTCTGACCTCCATCGCAGGGGCGTCAAGAGGAAATTTGGTTAATAGGGGGGGGGGGGGGGGGACTTTCCCATCGTATTACACATCCGCGGTGGAGCTGGGCAAAATTGCGGTGTTTTTTGGTACCAACGTGACACCCTTAACCCAACATAAACTTCACATGAACTTGTGAACTTTGACCTTTGTTTTACAAGTGTCGACACCTTACTGTCTGAAACGTTGTCGAGCCCGAGGATGAAGCCGCAAGCCACCACGCTTTTGCTCCACTACGTAGGCATCTTTGAGCCTAACTTCAAACTTATGCGTCGTGGTGGGGGAGAATGACGGTGTTTTAAACAAGTGACTCTTAATTTTCTTTGTGCAGTGTATTTTGGAATGTGAGACATCAGAAGTAGCAGTAGATTTTTGCTATTTCGGCATCAAAATATCTGGTGATGACAGAAGTAGGGAATACATATAATGCAGACTGGCATTTGCAAGAAAAATGTTTCTAAAATAGTTAAATTTGCTACCATCGGTTATAAATTTAAGAGTTAGGACCTCTTTTTTTTAAGTATTTGTCTAGAGTGTAGCCTTTTACATGGACGATAAACAATTTAGACAAGGAGGGAGCAGAAGTTTATGAACTGTGGTGTTAGAGAAGAATGCTGAAGATTAGGTGGATATATCGGCTAGCTAATGGAGACGTACTGAATCGAATTAGTGAGAAAAAAGTGCGTAGTGTCACTTGACTAAAAGAAGAGATCTCTTGCCCGGTGGAGGTTCGAGTCCTCCCTCGGGCATGGATGTGTGTGTTTGTCCTTAGGATAATTTAGGTTAAGTAGTGTGTAAGCTTAGGGACTGATGACTTTAGCAGCTAAGTCCCATAACATTTCACACACACACACAAGAGATCTCTTGGTGCTATCAAGGAACCGTCGATTTGGTAATGAAGGTAAATGAGAAGCTGGAGAGAGTTATACAGGAGTTATGCCACATCGTCCAGCCGAGGCAAATTATTATAGCTACATCAAAATTAACCTAGATTTTGTTGCAAGGGGTGCCTTATGCTGAGTTTTAACGGTCCTTCGTTATGAACAAACCAGAGATGCGTCAGAAAAGCAGTTCTGGCTGCTAGAAGAAATCAGTGGTTCGTAGCCTAACGCAACTATGCCAACTGCGCAAAACTGTGCAATTGAGCGTGGTTGTTTTCCCTATGACAAGTAGAGCACTCTGTGCAATCGTCAATTTTGTTCCGAGGTTTCAAAAAATTCGCAAAAGCAGAAGCCCATGGGACCAGAGTTCTATGCCATCAAGAAGCGCTTCCTTGGATGATACAGTCAGTCTCCAGACCACATGATCCTACCTGTTAGGTGTCATGTTGAGATAGCTAAGTGAATGGTACACCCACCAGAGAGTTCAACAAAAGATTACGGGTTAGCTGGAGAAACAGTTAATGATCTTGTTGCTCGCTAGTGACGACTATCAGATCATGTGAAAATACGATGGCAACTCTTAATTACGATCGCCTGCTGATCAACAAAGACTGCATGCCGCTGCTGGCGTTAACTGCCACGTTCTACTCTAACGTGCTATAATCAGACAGCGTCTACATTCTTCGCCCTCAGTTACATTTTCACTTCTTCATTTTATGTCCTCTCGTTACTTACGTGCCTGTTTTCCCTTGACTGACCGAGTATTGTGTTCTGGTATAGCAACATTTTTTTTTAATGTATCCAGGCATTTTTGTCATCTACTTCAGTGCCGTTTTACTCTGTTCAATCACGTGAACTTCATTGTTAATATATGCTGATGTACAAAATTTAAAGAGGAAAGTATCTGTCCCATGATGAGCCACTGCCAAGGAACGTAGTTCCATGAAACATGGACCATATATTGAAAGAAATGCTGCAGTATAGTACAGAGGTAACTGAAATAAATACGCATTAACACCAGCAGAAATGACACATTTATTCGAAGGCAATAAATATACTGATGTCACCGCGATCCATGATGGTCCGCTGGACATTAAAAAAGGAGGGACATGGTTATTAATAGGATCGGAGGGCAACGCATCGTCTTCAACGTGCTCCCATGGTGCCCACTAGGTTCGTAAAGAGTCATTGTGGTAGGGGGTTACTATCCTACACACGTGTATTTGACAACTCTTCAGTGGCCGCTGGTGCATGTGGACGAGTTGCATCTACCACAATAACTCCTTACCATCCTTGTGGCCAGATAGGGAGCACTTTACAGAGACTGTATTGCTTTCCTTGTTGATCAGAAACCCTATTAAGAGCCATGTCCTGCCGCTTGTAGTCTCCAGGAGACCATCATGAATCGCAGTGGCTTCAATGTAATTCCTGTCTTCGATCAAAAGAGTAATTTGTGTTGATCTCATTGAGTTTTTATTTTAGTTACCTTCTGTACTACACTGCCGCCGTTCTTTCTACGTATAGTGCAGGTTTCATCGAGCTATGTCACATGACAGTGACACGTCATGCTGATCTTATTGTCGCTATTGAGATTTACACACAAGTGTATTGATGGGTCTTTATCAAAATATTCATTTATTACTGCGTCTGTAGTCGATTTTTATCCAAGCCCTTCTATCTCTAAACGATTAGGGGCAGTCAAATGAAAACCGAATATCCGCCACAACGAGACCATGGATAACCTCATTCTAAAGTAATCACATTTGTGCCTCTGGGAGACGAGACGATCAATTTCTGTTTCATTGAATGCGGTCGCTCGCTGACAGATCCATAACAGCACCCATTCTTGGACAGTGGATTTCCACGTCCGGCTGAAACCGGCGTCCACAAATGTCTTCCTTCAGGTCGCCGAAAGTGTGAAAATTACACGGTGACAAATCCGGGCTGTAGGGAGGATGCTACTGTGTTTCCCAACCAAACCACTGAAGCATAGCCTTGGTCCGATTGGCAGTGTGGGGGTGGGCGTTATCGTGCAACAGGATAATTCCGTTCGACAGCGTTCCGACAGCCCGAGGGCAAACGTCAAGGCCAACAGTGGAAACATCCCACACCTGCCCGGAAAAGAATTGCAAGGCTTTCAGTGAAGTTCTTCGACTGTTGGGGGGTCCTCTGCTTGTCGAGTTCCTCGAGCATGGAAGCACATTCAGTGCAGAGTGCTATGAAGACATTTCGCAGAAACAGCGAAGCGCCGTAAAATCAAAAGGTCAGGGAATGATTTTGGGCGGAACCATCGTGTTTCTCACCAACACCCGCCGCCAAGCTTCCAATCGGACGAAGGCTATTCTTCAACGATTGGCTGGGAAACCCTGTAACATCCTCCGTACAGTGCGGGTCTGTTACCGTGTGATTTTCGCATTTTTTGGCCAGCTGAAGACATGAGTGGACGTCGGTTTCAGTCAGACGAGGCAATGCAAGAGAGTGGCCGGTTGTGGATCCATCAGCAGCCGACCAGGTACTACGCAACAGGAACAGATCGTCTCAAATGAATCTGAGTACTTAACTTCTGAGGTCATCAGTCGCCTAGAACTTAGAACTAATTAAATCTAACTAACCTAAGGACATCACACACATCCATACCCGAGGCAGGATTCGAACCTGCGACCGTAGCAGTCGCGCGGTTCTGGACTGGAGCCCCCAGAACCGCACGGCCACTCCGGCCGGCACAGGTCGTCTCGTCTCCCAGTGGGATAAATGCCCTAGGGGTGACGTTCGTAAAACTGAACGAAAATGTCAATTTTCAATTTGTTTTTTTTTTTTGTTAGTAGAAGTCATAGACAACAAATTCCCGAACGTTCTATGATGAAATCGTATCCGAAATGGCTGAAAAATAAATGAATGTGTGGCACGACGTACCCGCTACGCCTCCTCTTTGAAGCAACACTTCAATACTAGCTGTGTGAACAATGATACTGTGGATCAATTTCCAGAAAACTTGCACTGGATACATCTACAAGGCTGTGATATATGGTCTCTGGTTTTATAGATCATCTGTGACTCTCTTCTGTATCTGAGAAACAGTAACAAACTAGGTGTTTTGTTTATGAGGAAACAATTCATGTTTTGTCTTTTGATACTGATGGAGATGAACGCAAGTGTTCGATTACGGTGCAGTTCTTGTATGTGATGAGGGAATGTAGGGAGGATGAAGTTATTAGGGAGAATGGGATTTAAGATAGCACATTTCACTCAAGATGTTTTGAGAAAAATATATTCACAGTTCCTATCTACAGGTGAAAAGTCAATTGAAGATCTGGTAAAGGGAGGAAGACAGAAAACAAGAAACCATAAGATAGGCCTTGAAAGGAGAGAGGATCCTGTGTACAAATCTGGAGACTTCTGAGGTGATGACATACGAAAACACGGTAGGCTGAAATTTAAATTGCATTTCCTAAAGATAGAGGTTTTTAAACTTTATGTACCTTTCTCTCAGAATCTGTGAAGGAAGCAATTATAAAATATTGTACATTTATTTCTGTAAACCCAATAAATGTTGTCTCAAGTGCAAATTTTGAAATTCTGAGTGTGAGCTGAGATATGGGGCAAAGTGCTTGGAATTTTTCATGAATTTCGCATTATACTTAGAGTGTTATAATTCAAAAAATTATTAAAATTCTCCTTTCCCATATATCTAAAAAACTCAAGAGGGAAGCTTACTATATGCTAAGAGATTAAACGGAGAAAAGTTTGTAAAATTCTATTGAATAGTTTCTGAGAAAAAGGTACATACATTGTTCTTTGAAAAAAATTTAAAATTCCCTAAAAATGTTATATATAATTCAAGGGACTTAAGAGCAAATGTAAATGAAATCATCATGTAAAGCATGATACAGAATTTAATAATTACAGTATCTTCAAAATTGTGGATTTGGTGCAGATTTTAAATAGTATGTGTTTTTCATGATCATCCCTCCTTAACGCGTGTGGTAGTTACTTTTGAATGGAACCATTTCGTGGTCCCTTTGTGGCGGTTGTTCGGTTTCCATCTAACTGCCCCTTATACCCCTTAACATCTGAGGTCATCAGTACTCTAGACTTAGAACTACTTAAACCTAACTAATCTAAGAACATCACACACATCCATGCTCAAGGCAGGATTCGAACCTGCGATCGTAGCAGCGGCGCGGCTCCCGTGAAGCGCCTTTTTTTTTTCTTTTGTTAATGTGCTTGGTCGTTTCGGACGTCATATGACATCCGGTCAAGTTCGTTTGTTGATCCTTCCACTCATTTTTTTATTACGGACGCCAAACAGCTCTCTGACCGAACACTCTGAGCTACCGTGCCGGCGGACTAGAACCTCTCGGCCACACTGGCCGGCGCCCCTTATGTCAACACACTTGGTGTAATCAACTGTTAGTGCGAAGGGAAGGTCGCGACATTTACATACTTACATGCGGATTACATACTTGAGGGAACGTCAGGGCAATAAGTAGAGTAGTGCTATTCAGTAACAAGCCACACAGCTGGGGACGCAGTTTCACCTTTTCACAGGGTCAAAGCTTGATTATGGCGAGGAGGTTGAAGTGGACCTCTG
Source organism: Schistocerca gregaria (assembly GCF_023897955.1). Taxonomy (NCBI): domain Eukaryota; kingdom Metazoa; phylum Arthropoda; class Insecta; order Orthoptera; family Acrididae; genus Schistocerca; species Schistocerca gregaria. The sequence goes on from NC_064923.1 coordinate 547,200,469, forward strand.
GTGCAGTAGTTTTACAGAGGTGAAGGGGTTTGCTCATGAAAGACTAGCGCGGAGAGTAGCGGAGTGAAAGCCCCAACGACAACGTAATTACGAGGAGCTGGCGCTGCACTTTACCAAAATTACAGGTCGGAAGTTATGGTGCACTGCATAAATGTAGTAAATGAGAGGATTATGTGCAGTATTGGTAGTACTGGCAGGGAAAGAGCCATAAATGAATTTGTAAGAGAGAGACTGGGAGCCGACAACTTTTTCTTTTTTTGTTTGCATACAATTAGATATGCACACCATTCAATGTTGAACCACTATTTTCTACCCTCACAGAATATTAACTATATTTTATTAGCAATAAAATATAGTTGATTGCGATAACTTTTGCGCTATTATGTAACCAAAGCAATTACTTTTGATGCAAGTACAGTTTGGATGCACAAACATAAAAAATATATATAATTATTATTGTTATTTTGTACTCAGTAGAACGTCCTTCATCACGATCAAAGGCAAGGGTTCCCCATTATTATTGATAAATACGGAAATTGTTTATGAATAACGGAAAAATATTTGAAAAATATTGAATTGGTGTTAGATATATCTTTGTTTTACGCTGTTTTATTTTACTTTTCTGATGAGGAACTGTGTTTTCTAGTGCTGCATGATGAATCTGTATTGTTTGTTCTATCTTTACTACGACATCTCTTTATTTCACGTTACAATTTTCGAATAAAACCTGAATTAAACGTTGATAATTTCAACTTATGCTGTAAATACTGGTTACTTTGAAGTAATAGACAGGCATAGGGCTATGTAGAACAAAAATATTCCGTAAGTCGCACGGCCCTGTTGTAAGTAGGCTGCATAGGTTTTTTTTTTTTATTGGTAACGCCACGTAGCGCTCTGTATGAAAATCACGGACTGCGCCGTGTGCAGTCTGTGGCTGGTTTGCATTATTGTTTGCTATTGTAGTGTTGGGCAGTTGGCTGTTAACAGCACGTAGCGTTGGCAGTTGGAGGTGAGCCGCTAGCAGTGGTTGGATGTGGGGAGAGAGAGATGGCGGAGTTTTGAGAGCGGATGATCTGGACGCGTGTTCATCAGAGACAGTAAATTTGTAAGACTGGATGTCATGAACTGATGTATATATTATGACATTTGAACACTGTTAAGGTAAATACATTGTTTGTTTTCTATTAAAATCTTTCATTTGCTAACTGTGCCTATCAGTAGTTAGTGCCTTCCGTAGTTGGAATCTTTTATTTTCTGGCAGTATTGGCGCTCGCTGCATTGCAGTAGTTTGAGTAACGAAGATTTTTGTGAGGTAAGTGATTCGTGGAAGGTATAAGTTATTGTTAGTCAGGGCGATTCTTTTGTAGGGATTATTAAAAGTCAGACTGCGTTGCGCAAAAAATATTGTGTGTCAGTTTAAGCACAGTCATTTATAATTTTTCTAAGGGGACGTTTCATTGTATAGAGGATGAACATTAACAAAATCGACAAACTGCAGAGACGGATTCCTGACTGTAAATGGAAGAAAATGGTCCTATGAAAACGTGTCTGGAAATGCATCTTTGCCACGGTACATGGCGCTGACGAATGAAACTTCCTCTGACCATGCCGTGTGTTCCTTGTGTGTTGTGTGATCGACGCTGTGAACTTAAGTAGTAGAATAGTCCAGTAATCATATGGGGGAATAAGCCAAGAGGGTGTTCGTATATGGCCAAGCAGATGAAAATGGCCGAGAGGGGGAATCCAGTCCTCGGAATCTGGTGTACGCACAGTCTACCGCCTCCCTGTACATTCATCTCTTTGAAAGGACTCTATCACACAAACGCCCAAAAAGGGCTCGAAATGTTGTGTGATGTGGTTCGTGTCTGTGAGGGTACTTGTTTTGGTATAGCCTTGCAGCCTCTCGACCGTTTCCATCTGCTTGGTCATAGACAATAACCCCCTCGGTTCTTCCCTGACATGATTATCAGACCATTCTGCTGCTTACAGTACGCTGCTTCAATCACACAGACTGCAAAATACAAGGGACACACTTAAAGTAGTCAGAGGAACTTTCAGTCGTCAGCGATATCTTTCAGAGCAACGATGCATTTGTGGGCACATGTTCATGGTATCCAGTTAGGAATCCGTCCCTGCTGTTTATTGATTTTGTTAATGTTTACCCTGTGCATTCTCACTGAGTTTCTAGATGGTTCACACTTCTGGTTTTTAGCAGAATCTAAGGAAACACTGATGGCATACATAAAGAAAGCGATCGATATGGGGTTGAGAGATTGCAGGGCACTCTCACTTCTGATTCGCTGTAGTGAATATTTATTTATTTTTATTTATTTATTTAACCTGGCAAGATTAGGGCCATCAGGCCCTCTCATACATCTAACCAGGCATTCTACTTATTTTACATTCATATGTTTTTAGTAGGCATGTTAAACTACATCTAGTACAAAAAGTGAAATAAACAATTAGAAATGTACACTTGGAAAAATACATTATTGAAGAGAAAGATTTTAGATAGGAGTGCTGGCAGCAGGGAGTATGAGGGAGACTCATGGTGAAGGGAGGAGAAGAATAGAGAGACATGACGAAACATAATTAAGGAAATATAAAGGAAAAGAAGATTGCGTGGCTAATAGAGATAGATGTCAGGAGTAAGATAGGAGACGCTAGCTTTGCTATTTGACAGATGAGAGGATTGGCCTTGTACATTAATTTTGTGGTGAACTTTATGAGGATGATAGTAGGAAATGCTTCAACTTTTTCTTAAAAGCAGCAGGAGATTGAATTTTCCTCAAGGTAAGGGGCAGTTTGTTGCAGAGGCGGACAGCGGCAACTGAGAAGGAGTTTGCAGAAGTTTTTGTTTTGTGAGTGGGCACAGTTAGGATACCAAATAAGAGTGACCTCGTGTTTCGATTATGATGGCATGGCAGGTTTTTAATCTCTGAAGCAAGGTACTGGGGTGCTTGCGCGACGAGGAGTTGGTGAAGTAGATATAGAGTGTGGTAGTCACGCAATTTGTCCTGCCGCAGCCACCCTAGCTCTGAATATGAACCATCTATGGCGATTTGATTTCGTACATTGTGATGAAATGGTGGGCAGCACTTTATGGTCTTGTTTGCGTGCTCTAGGGATAGAAATATGGTAAGCTTCACATGTGTTCAAAGGAACAGGATGCCAACTTAAACGACTGCAGTAAAAGCACAGTGTTGGTGGGCCGACAAAGCGCGTTTTTTCAGGGGAACGATGAGGAGACATTCTCAGAAGGCTGCGTGCAGCTGTGGCATTGTGCAAAACACATTAGCTTGGTGCCAGAAAGAGGGCAGACGTCAAGGTATACGACATAACGCCGAAAAGTAGACGACAGCGCATTGTAGGCCTTGTTAGGGAGCAAGTCACCAAATGAAATGTAAACGTTCTGCAAATGTCCATGGGGCAGGGAAACTGGCGCTCAGACGCCCAGACTGTTTGTGAGAGCATGAAGCTTTACGAGTATATGGCTATTCTTTACAAACTTTGAAATGGACACAACAGGGGAGATAACAAGCTGTATATGGAGGGATGTGCTTCCACCCTGTATTGTGTTAGCAAAAGACACAGCAAATGCGTGGGAAAGAGGCCACGAAACTGAATTTTTTCCGTTTTCTGCCCATTAACTTTAAAGTCAAATCGGTTTGCAGTGCAAAGACCATTTTTCAAGCTCAGAATGCCGGGCTCCAGCTCGTGATAGGCTTGTGTGAAAGCAGGGGAAGTCAAAAAAGAGAAATGTGCTTTTGGAACCGAGCTGAGGAGGAAACACAGAGAAAGGAAGATTGTGACTGGTACAAGTCTCTTGTACTGGTGCTTCGCTAGTAAAGAACTGCAGGTCTCCACCTGAATGGTGAGACTTGTGTCCTTTGCTAGGGTGCAACTTAGAGCCTGTGCCAGTCACCTTCTACATCATTAGAGAGGTACTGCTTATATCATCACGGTCACAACGAGTGACGCGTGCGTGTACTTATTTGTCTTGAGTCAGCTGTCTAAACATTTGACGTGTTCTGACACGCACAGTCGTGGCAGGGAGTCAAGTTGGTTTGGCAGACCAGCAAACTGGTCCACCTGCACACTGGAATCCATTGGGGTTTCAGAGGCTCTTAGGAAGTACCTGTGTTCTGAGTTAACCGAATACAAGACCACGTACTTTTTCGGGAACGCGCATTTAATAACAGCCTGCCGCAATCCATGACTTCAGTCGCCAAACGCATTGTGGTGTGCCGCCTTGACCAGTAGGATGGTAAAGTATTCACTGCGGCGACGTAGGGCTATGATATCTATTTCTCAGCACCCTGTTCTTTCAAACCATATTTTACCCTTTTTTAAATTTTTGTTTGTTTGTTTGTATGGTAGAATATAGATGCTTGGTGGTGGCGTAGTTTGATGCCATAACCTGGATTCACGTGTATGAAGTGAGATAGAGCGAGTAGTGTTCTGGTTAGTTTATTTATTTATTTATTTAATCGAGTCCAAGCCATAGACAACCCACATATTACATATACACACAAATACAAATATATATAAATAAAACAAACCAAAAACGGGGAGTCACATTACAATATAAAGACAAACATAGTATATATATATACATATGATTTCACGTTCCGCCACAATTCAGCACATTTAACTCCCACTGCCGTAGTGTTTGCCAGATCTTCTTTCCTGCACACTTCCCCCATGTGGCTGCATTCCAGGAGGTGATCCATTGTTTGGGTCTGTCCGCACTGGCACATATCCGTCCCATCTTGGTATCCCCATTTACACATGCTTACGTTGCATCTGCCCACCCTAGTTCGTAGGCAGTTGAGGGTTCTCCATAATGGCCATGTTAGCCTGGTCTCCCCCATGAACCATGGACCTTGACGTTAGTGGGGAGGCTTGCGTGCCTCAGTGATACAGATGGCCCTATCGTTGGTGCAACCACAACGGAGGGGTATCTGTTGAGAGGCCAGACAAACGAGTTGTTCCTGAAGAGGGCCAGCAGCTTTTTCAGTAGTTGCAGGGGCAACAGTCTGGATGATTGACTGATCTGGCCTGGTAACACTAACCAAAACGGCCTTGCTGTGCTGGTACTGCGAACGGCTGAAAGCAGGAGGAAACTACAGCCGTAATTTTTCCCAAGGGCATGCAGCTTTACTGTATGGTTAAATGATGATGGCGTCCTCTTTGGTAAAATATTCCGGAGGTAAAATAGTCCCCCATTCGGATCTCCGGGCGGGGACTACTCAAGAGGACGTCGTTATCAGGAGAAAGAAAACTGGCGTTCTACGGATCGGAGCGGGGAATCTCAGATCACTTAATCGGGCAGGTAGGGTAGAAAATTTAAAAAGGGAAATGGATAGGTTGAAGTTAGATATAGTGGGAATTAGTGACGTTCAGTGGCAGGAGGAACAAGACTTTTGGTCAGGCGAATACAGGATTATAAACACAAAATCAAATAGGGGTAATGCAGGAGTAGTTTTAATCATGAATAAAAAAATATATGTGCGGATAAGCTACTACCAACAGCATAGTGAACGCATTATTGCGGCCAAGATAGACACGAAACCCATGCCTACGACAGTAGTACAAGTTTGAATGCCAACTAGCTCTTCAGATGAAGAAATTGATGAAATTTATGATGAGATAAAAGAAATTATTCAGGTAGTGAAGGGAGACGAAAATTAAATAGTCATGGGTGGCTGGAATTCGAGAGTAGGAAAAGGGAGAGAAGGAAACATAGTGGGTGAATATGGATTGGGGGAGAGAAATGAAAGAGGAAGCCGTCTGGTAGAATTTTGCACAGAGCATAACTTCATCATAGCTAACACTTGGTTCAAGAATCATAAAAGAAGGTTGTATACATGGAAGAATCCTGGAGATACTAGAAGGTATCAGATAGATTATATCATGGTAAGACAGAGATTTACGAACCAGGTTTTAAATTGTAAGACATTTCCAGGGGCAAATGTGGACTCTGATCACAATCTATTGGTTATGAACTGTAGGTTAAAACTGAAGAAACTGCAAAAAGGTGGGAATTTAAGGAGATGTGACCTAGATAAACTGACTAAACCAGAGGTTGTAGAGAGTTTCAGGGAGAGCATAAGGGAACAATTGACAGCAGTGGGGGAAAGAAGTACAGTAGAAGAATAATGGGTAGCTATCAGGGATGAAGTAGTGAAGGCAGCAGAGGATCAAGAAGGTAAAAAGGCGAGGGCTAGTAGAAATCCTTGGGTAACAGAAGAAATATTGAATTTAATTGATGAAAGGAGAAAATATAAAAACGCAGTAAATGAAGCAGGCAAAAGGGAATACATACGTCTCAAGAATGAGATCGACAGGAAGTGCAAAATGGCTAAGCAGGGATGGCTAGAGGACAAATGTAAGGATGTAGAGGCTTATCTCACTAGAGGTAAGATAGAGACTGCCTACAGGAAAATTAAAGAGACCTTTGGAGAAAAGAGAGCCACTTGTATGAATATCAAGAGCTCAGAAGGAAACCCAGTTCTAAGCAAAGAAAGTAAAGCAGAAAGGTGGAAGAAGTATATAGAGGGTCTATACAAGGGCGATGTACTTGAGGACAATATTATGGAAATGGAAGAGGACGTAGATGAAGATGGAATGGAAGATACGATACTGCGTGAAGAGTTTGACAGAGCACTGAAAGACCTGAGTCGAAACAAGGCCCCGGGAGTAGACAACATTCCATTGGAACTACTGACTGCCTTGGGAGAGCCAGTCCTGACAAAACTCTACCATCTGGTGAGCAAGATGTATGAGACAGGCGAAATACCCTCAGACTTCAAGAAGGCTATAATAATTCCAATCCCAAAGAAAGCAGGTGTTGACAGATGTGAAAATTACCGGACTATCAGTTTAATTAATCACACCTGCAAAATACTAACGCGAATTCTTTACAGACGAATGGAAAAACTGGTAGAAGCCGACCTCGGGGAAGATCAGTTTGGATTCCGCAGAAATGTTGGAACACGTGAGGCAATACTGACCCTGCGACTTTTATTAGAAAATAGATTAAGGAAAGATAACTTACATTTCTAGCATTTGTAGACTTAGAGAAAGCTTTTGACAATGTTGACTGGAATACTCTGTCTCAAATTCTAAATGTGGCAGGGGTAAAATACAGGGAACGAAAGGCTATTTACAATTTGTACAGAAACCAGATGGCAGTTATAAGAGTTGAGAGGCATGAAAGGGAAGCAGCGGTTGGGAAGGGAGTGAGACAGGGCTGTAGCCTGTCCCCGATGTTATTCAATCTGTATATTGAGCAAGCAGTAAGGGAAACAAAAGAAAAATTCGGCGTAGGTATTAAAGTCCATGGAGAAGAAATAAAAACGTTGAGGTTCGCCGATGACATCGTAATTCTGTCAGAGACAGCAAAGGACTTGGAAGAGCAGTTGAACGGAATGGACAGTGTCTTGAAAGGAGGATATAAGATGAACATCAACAAAAGCAAAACGAGGATAATGGAATGTAGTCGAATTAAGTCGGGTGATGCTGAGGGAATTAGATTAGGAAATGAAACACTTAAAGTAGTAAAGGAGTTTTGCTATTTGGGGAGCAAAATAGCTGATGATGGTCGAAGTAGAGAGGATATAAAATGTAGACTGGCAATGGCAAGGAAATCGTTTCTGAAGAAGAGAAATTTGTTAACATCGAGTATAGATTTAAGTGTCAGAAAGTCGTTTCTGAAAGTATTTGTTTGGAGTGTAGCCATGTATGGAAGTGAAACGTGGACGATAAATAGTTTAGACAAGAAGAGAATAGAAGCTTTCGAAATGTGGTGCTACAGAATAATGTTGAAGATTAGGTGGGTAGATCACATAACTAATGAGGAGGTATTGAATAGAATGGGGGAGAAGAGAAGTTTGTGGCACAACTTGACTAGAAGAAGTTACCGGTTGGTAGGACATGTTCTGAGGCATCAAGGGATCACAAATTTAGCATTGGAGGGCAGCGTGGAGGGTAAAAATCGTAGAGGGAGACGAATAGATGAATACACTAAGCAGATTCAGAAGGATGTAGGCTGTAGTAAGTACTGGGAGATGAAGAAGCTTGCACAGTATAGAGTAGCATGGAGATGTGCATCAAACCAGTCTCAGGACTGAAGACAACAACAACGGTCTCCCGTAGGCGGTGTTGCTTGCCATTTCGAAAATCTGGCTTTTTGTTTTGAGTTTTGGAGCGGTTGAACTGAGGTGAGGAAACTCCGTCTTGATTTGAGACGTGTGTGTGGAGGGTTTTGTCCAAAGAGAGGAGGGCGCTGGTCGTGCAGCTGCTCGAGGCGCTCTGCTTCGCTTGCTATAGCTCGTCTGATGTTGGGTGGAGCTGTGCCACTAAGCAAATAAAGTTGACTAACCGGGGTGGGTCTTAGGCATCCCGTGATTACGCGACATTAATCGTTCAGCAGAGGATCCACTCGTTTCGCATGCGCTCATCTTTCCCAAACTGGGGCAGCGAATTCTGCAACCGAGTAGCAGAATGCAAGTGCCGACGTACGTAAAGTATGTGGGTCGGCACCCCATTTTGTCGAGGTGAGCTTACTCAGGAGGTTGTTTCTTGTTGATAGTTTTCCCCTGACCTTGTCTACATGATGTCTGTAAGTAAGTGTGCGATCAAGGTTGACGCCTAAATAACAAGGAGTGCTGCTGAACGCGATCCGTTGGTTGTTCCACGTGGTGTTTAGGGTATGTTTGGCGTCTCGGTTTCGAAGATGAAATAGGCATGATAATGTTTTTGCTGCTTTCGGGCGTAGGCAGTTGGCTTCGTAGTATGGCGTTAGACCGTTGAGGGCATTCCTAAGGCTAATTTCTATCTCGTTAAAGTTCCGACCCTGCACGGCATTTGCAACATCGTCCGCGTAAGCAAAGCTTCTAGTCCCTGGTGCAACTGGTTGATCAATCACATATATGTAGAAAAGAGTGGGTGTGAGGACACTGCCTTGGGGTAGTCCATTTTTCTGGATACGCCATCGGCTTCGCTTCCCTCTTAGGTTTTCGAAGAACCGTCTGCTGTTGAGAAGAGTTGATATGATTTATAACAATTTGTCCATTTTATTTGGACTGTTGAGCTCCGTGGCCGTGGATAATGATATTTCACTGAAAAAATACGGCAACCAGCCACTTTTTAATGCGTTTTTTTATTTACGCCAATATGCATTTCGGGTTTGCACCCGTCTTCAGCTGGCAAATTACATGGAGCTTCAGTTACTACAGTAGTACAATCTCGACAGCAGTTTGGATGCTGCAGCAGGCCTGTGCAGCATCCAAACTGCTGTCGAGATTGTACTACTGTAGTAACTGAAGCTCCATGTAATTTGCCAGCTGAAGATGGGTGCAAACCCGAAATGCATATTGGCGTAAATAAAAAAACGCATTAAAAAGTGGCTGGTTGCCGTATTTTTTCAGTGAAATATCATTGATATGATTTGTATCAGCCAGAAATCATTAGTCATAGCGTATATTTTAGTAAGCAGCAGTTTGTGATTTACAGTGTCGAATGCGGATGGGAGGTCGTGAAGTACGGCTCCAGTAATTAGACGGTTCTCGTACCCATGCTCTATGAACTGGGCAAGATTCAAGACGTGTCCAGTGCAAGTTTTCCCAGGGCCAAATCCCGCCTGTTCCGGAGTTATCTGATGACCAATATTTGGCACAAGTCGATTCAGCAGCATGTGCTCGAACACCTTGTACAAGCAGCAAAGTAATGTTTCCGGAAAGCTTTTGACACCGTTCCTCACAAGCGACTTCTAATCAAGCTGCGGAGCTATGGGGTATCGTCTCAGTTGTGCGACTGGATTCGTGATTTCCTGTCAGGAAGGTCGCAGTTCGTAGTAATAGACGGCAATCATCGAGTAAAACTGAAGTGATATCAGGTGTTCCCCAGGGAAGCGTCCTGGGACCTCTACTGTTCCTGATCTATATAAATGACCTGGGTGACAATCTGAGCAGTTCTCTTAGACTGTTCGCAGATGATGCTGTAATTTACCGTCTAGTAAGGTCATCCGAAGACCAGTATCAGCTGCAAAGCGATTTAGAAAAGATTGCTGTATGGTGTGTCAGGTGGCAGTTGACGCTAAATAACGAAAAGTGTGAGATGATCCACATGAGTTCCAAAAGAAATCCGTTGGAATTCGATTACTCGATAAATAGTACAATTCTCAAGGCTGTCAATTCAACTAAGTACCTGGGTGTTAAAATTACGAACAACTTCAGTTGGAAGGACCACATAGATAATATTGTCGGGAAGGCGAGCCAAAGGTTGCGTTTCATTGGCAGGACACTTAGAAGATGCAACAAGTCCACTAAAGAGACAGCTTACACTACACTCGTTCGTCCTCTGTTAGAATATTGCTGCGCGGTGTGGGATCCTTACCAGGTGGGATTGACGGAGGACATCGAGAGGGTGCAAAGAAGGGCAGCTCGTTTTGTATTATCGCGTTATAGGGGAGAGAGTGTGGCAGATATGATACACGAGTTGGGATGGAAGTCATTACAGCATAGACGTTTTTCGTCGCGGCGAGACCTTTTTACGAAATTTCAGTCACCAACTTTCTCTTCCGAATGCGAAAATATTTTGTTGAGCCCAACCTAAATAGGTAGGAATGATCATCAAAATAAAATAAGAGAAATCAGAGCTCGAACAGAAAGGTTTAGGTGTTCGTTTTTCCCGCTCGCTGTTCGGGAGTGGAAAAGTAGAGAGATAGTATGATTGTGGTTCGATGAACCCTCTGCCAAGCACTTAAATGTGAATTGCAGAGTAGTCATGTAGATGTAGATGTAGATGAAAGAGTTGGTGCGCTATTTGGTTGGCTGTTACTCTTGGTGCTCTGGTTAGTGTCATGTGTTGATCCCCAGCAGGTCAGTTTGTCCACCATAGATCGCATTTTGGTAAGGCTTTTGTTAAATAAATGTTTTTTGTATGACGTTTCTTTAATAATTTTGCTGTCTTGTCATGTTTAAGATCAATAAATCGATTGTGAATTAGACTACCACTTCTCCCTGAGTTCTGATTAACAGTTCCTTCGCATTTTTACGACAGTCTAGATCTGAAACATAAGGAGTAGCTTTTCCATTTCGTGTCCACTGCGTGGATCTTTACTTCATTAACAACAATCATCTTTCAAGGTAACGCTCGAAATGTATGCAACACACCTAACTTACTGGTAGCACGGGCGTGACTTTAATTGACCAAAGCTACTACACTCAGTTACAATAGCCTACGGTAGCCTAGGATTGTTCCACAACTCTACGAGAAGCCGATGCCGATGTCTATCGCGACTGAGGAACAATGGGGAGGATCGCGGAGTCGTAAGCCTGACCTACGCCACGGTCGGTGTTGTGGTGCAGCACGAGCTCCAGTGAAGCAGAGCCCCAGTCGCCGGGGCCTGGTCGGCGTGCTGCCGGGCGCGGCTGTGCGCGCAGACTGCGGGACGGAGGGGGCGGTAATGGGAGGCGCCGATCTGCGGCCTGGCAGGCAGGCAGGCGAGCTCCGTTAATCGCGGCAGCCGATTAATATCGCGGCCAGCGGCGCGGCGGCTCAATGGAGCCTGCCTCTCTCTCTTTTATCGGCCGGAGGCTGCGTCCCGTCCCGTGCGGAGATGAATGGGCGGCCCATTGAGGCACGACGCGTGTGTACTACGAGTGGCTGCCCACCGCGCCCCACCCCCGCAGCGCTCGGCGTGACGGACGGCGCCGCCTCCCACCTGCTATGTACTGCCGTCGCCGCCAGTGGCACGCTGCCGGCGCGCTCGCCCACAGCCTCTCAGTTACGAGGAGAACACGACAAGTGCCAGAAACTTCGCTCAGTGGAAGAGGGAGTCAAAGTAAGCGGACACGTGCCTCTACCGGGTGATCAAAAAGTCAGTATAAATTTGAAAGTTTAATAAATCACGGAATAATGTAGATAGAGAGGTAAAAATTGATATACATGCTTGGAATGACATGGGGTTTTATTAGAACCACCCCATATTGCTAGACGCGTGAAAGATCTCTTGCGCGCGTCGTTTGGTGATGATCGTGTGCTCAGCCGCCACTTTCGTCATGCTTGGCCTCCCAGGTCCCCAGACCACAGTCCGTGCGATTATTCGCTTTGGGGTTACCTGAAGTCGCAAGTGTATTGTGATCGACCGACATCTCTAGGGATACTGAAAGACAACATCCGACGCCAATGCCTCACCATAACTCCGGATATGCTTTACAGTGCTCTTCACAACATTATTCCTCGACTACACCTATTGTTGAGGAATGATGGTGGACATATTGAGACTTTCCTGTAAAGAACATCATCTTTGCTTTATCTTACTTTGTTATGCTAATTATAGCTATTCTGATCATCTGTCGGACATTTTTTGAACTTTTGTATTTTTTTTGGTTCTAGTAAAACCCCATGTCATTCCAAGCATGTGTGTCAATTTGTACCTCTCTATCTACATTATTCCGTGCTTTATTCAGATTTCAAATTTATACTGATTTTTTGATCATCCGGTACATCTACATCTACATCTATATGGATACTCTGCAAAACACATTCAAGTTCCAGGCAGTGGGTTCATCGAACCACCTTCACAATTCTCTATTATTCCAATCACCTATAGCGCGCGGAAAGAACGAACACCTATATCTTACCGTACGAGCTCTGATGTCCCTTATTTTATCGTGGTGATCGTTCCGCCCTATGTAGGTCGGTGCCAACAAAATATTTTCGGAGGAGAAAGCTGGTGATTGGAATTTCGTTAGACGATTCCGTCGCAACGAAAAACGCCTTTCTGTTAATGATTTCCAGCCCAAATCCTGAATCATTTCTGTGACACTCTCTCCCATATTTCGCGATAGTACAAAACGTGCTGCCTTTCTCTGAACTTTTTCGATATACTCCGTCAGTCCTACCTGGTAAGGACCTAACACCGCGCAGCAGTATTCTAAAAGAGGACCGACAAGCGTAGTGTAGGTGGTGTAGGCAGTCTCCTTAGTAGGTCTGTTACATTTTCTAAGTGTCCTGACAATAAAACGAAACCTTTGATCATTTTCTGTGCTTTCTTTTCAATTTAAGTTGTTCGTAATAGTAATACCTAGACATTAAGTTGAAAAAAAATGGCTCCGAGCACTATGGGACTTAACTACTGAGGTCATCAGTCCCCTAGAACTCAGAACTACTTAAACCTAACTAACCTAAGGACATCACACACATCCATGCCCGAGGCAGGGTTCGAACCTGCGACCGTAGCGGTCGCGCGGTTCCAGACTGAAGCGCCTAGAACCGCACGGCCACACCGGCCGGCCGGACCAAAGGACTTGCTTTTATTAAGTGATCTGTGTTGCTTCACTACTCCGAGGATATTTACTTTTACGTTACTCATGTCGATTCGAATTATGGAATATTTACTTCGTCTTCTTTCGTGAAGGCATTTCGGAAGACTTTGTTTAGTATCTCCATTGTTATCTCGTAGAGAAGGCTAGGGATGGGAAAAACCGACCAGTTAAAATATTTTATAGGGTGCGGCAGAAAAGGCTCCTAGTTTTTCATTAGACGACGAGCTATGTCAGGCGTGATAGCTTCAGTTTCTTAAGTTATCATTTCCTTGAGGGCTTTTAAAGTTTGAGGGCGATGTTGTCACGCCTTGGACTTGAGATACTCACACATGAAAAAGTCAGTGCGTCAAATACGGCGAATGTGGTGGTTACCCAGGCATGTCCAGGAAACATTTCCTTTACTAACGCCAGTGACTATTGTGCTACGTGGGTGGTAGCACCATCTTCTTAATACCACACATTCTCAACGTCATTAAGCAGTTTGCCTAGTTTTCGCCGTAGGAAGTCACGGAGCAGGGTACAGCAGCGATTGCTGTTTACAGTAAAACCCTTTCCATTTTCTTCATTGCTTTGGGGCTATGGAGTGGTCGTTGTTGGAGTTCCTGGGAGATATTTTCAGACCAGTACCTGCAATTTTGTTTATTTACTTCACTTGACGGATGAAAATGTGCCTCGTCAGAAAAAAAACACATCTCATCGGCGACGTTCCGAAGCATGTTTTGAAACAGTGTTTTACGGCCTTCATAATAACATCCTCTATGTTCTTGAGCTAACACAGTTTTGTAGGAATGCATGTTCAAATTTCGATGCAATATTCTTCTCACACTTAGATAATCGCAAGGCTAACGCATACTTTCTTCCGGTACGTCGAGGAGATAGTTGAACTGAACCTCTCACTGCAGCACTTTCTGGTCCTGTAGCAGTTGTCTTCGACATTGTGATTTACGTTTCAATACAGAACTTGTCTCTCGCAAAATTTGAAATCCACGAAGAAATGGTTATCTCATCGGGAACAGGGTCCAGTAACTGACCAAGCCATGGCGTACACTGAAAACTGCACGTATACGGCTATTTGGCACCCCCTCCCCCCAGCCTACTGTCGCTGCCAGCTGCAGGCTGCCTTTCAAATCGGGGAGTTCTTTCTGCCGCACTTTGTGGTTTTGGAAACCGGTATTTTTCGGTATTTGTTGACCTTGGCTATAGCAACTGCTTTTTTTTAATTTTTTGCTAATAACCGAATAAAAAACAAAATATCAATTAGCCATAACTTCAGTGCTAAAATTTTTAGTTTTAAACAAACCTTTTTTAAAATAGGGTAATTTCTGATTGTGACATCTGCGATAGTTTGAAATATTGTGTTATTATCGAAAATGGGAAAAGCGATCAGTGCTATATTAATAACAATGCTTACAGAAACGAGCAACAAACAAATGCCATAAGAACTGATACAGCATTCCTGAAACAATGATGTCTGTGTTGCCGTGTATCGTGGCTTAACGTACGCCTGTACGTGCAGTGTGCGAGACTCACACCCACCTGCTCTGTACGTTAGTCTGTCGCTGTCGTCGCCCGCTGGACACCTGTTGTACTTCAGAATGGCATCAACCCTAGGCTGGAAATAATTTTACGAAGTGATGTAGTAAAGAAGTACAATGCTTCATTTGCTCTAAAAGACTGAAGATTTGTCCGCCATTTCTTTAAAATAAAAAAAGAGTAAGGAAGTTATTCTAACACTAATAAATTAAGACATATTACACAGTAAAAACAGAAAGTAGCTTGTATCTACATACTATGCTATTATCTGCTTGCAGCCCTTGGACAAATTTTAAGCAAAAGTAGAGTTCCTCAGTCTCAGTTTTCTCCCTTAAGCACTGATTTCTCGTAATGACCAAATAGTGGTACGACCCCAATTACAACATGACTTTTGAGCAATTTCAAAAAATTAGATTCATTAGAAGAATATTGGTGATTTTTTGTAGCTTTCAACCACCAATCACTTTTCGAGAAAAGCAGCGAACGGTGGACGCACTTTTTCTTTTATTTGCCTATTTAATTTAATATTCTGATTCTATGTACTTTGAAACCGAGAGAGTAAAAATTTTTAAATCTTCGTTCGATTTCTAAGTTTACTACGGGAAACAAGAGGAACAAAACAGAAAATCTTTTATTTCAGAAACTGTTTCTTTTGAGCGGCTTTAACCGTCAGGTTGAATTGGTGCCGCAAAAAACAATACAACTGAAAACCGGTTGTTTCATCGATTACCGCTATCCCTAGTCTCGACCGTTTCTGAGACAACAATCGTCAAAATTTCCGAGGTACTTTATGTGCCTTTTAGCGGGTAAACCATTCAGCCCAAGTGGTGGCGCTGTGGGTATTCTCGTGGCTTCTAACTTTTGCGCCGTGTGTTCGAAACCCGATTATTGCTTTTATTTATGTTTTTCATTTCTTGGTAGGAGGTTATTACGCGGATGTTTCCAGATATGTGTTGGAATAACGTTGTCCTTATTCGTATACTAGTTGTATGGTGAATGAATTAAAAAGAAAAAAAGACAATGAATGAACAAAAAAATTATTTGAAATTTTTCAAAATGGTTCAAATGGCTCTGAACACTATGCGATTTAATATCTGTGGTCATCAATCCTCTAGAACTTAGAACTACTTAAACCTAACTAACACACATCCATGCCCGATGCAGGATTCGAACCTGCGACCGTAGCGGTCAGGCGGTTCCAGACTGAAGCGCCTAGAACCGCACCGCCACACCGGCCGGCTATTTGAAATTGTTTTCGGTGAAATTCCTATGGTGCATCTTGGATCGCGATCAACTGCAAGCGCCAGTTTTCGGTAAAGTAACCTCTCATGCATTGTTTGCCGTGAAATTATAGCCGACGAATGAAATCTTCTGTAACGTTAACGACGATTTTTCCGAGTAAGGTTCATGCGAAGAAATGTCACTTTAGTAGACTTGCCTTCGCGCGATGCTCTTGCCTCCCAGAATTTCTACTTGTATTTTGTTTCTGCGATCGGTAGCATTCAAGAGAACCCACCAATTTTTTCTAAAGAGTAATCACAGGAATAAAATATGGGAATTGATATGAGAATGTTACACAAGACTATGAAAATTAAAAAAGATTTTAACCCCCTAGAATATCATGCACACGCAGAATATCGGGAATGTTTGAAATGAGTGGTGGGAGCCATGGGCAGGTGGAAGCACAGCGAGTTCGTGACAGCTAGTAAACAGTCCGCCATTTCAGTAATCATGGATCAGTGGAACGGACAACAGCGTGCGTTAGCTATAAAGAGGTGAATACATTAAGCAGATTCAGAAGGATGTAGGTTGCAGTAGGTACTGGGAGATGAAGAAACTTGCACAGGATAGAGTAGCAAGGAGAGCTGCATCAAACCAGTCTCAGGACTGAAGACCACAACAACAACAACAACAACAACAACAACATTTTTTTCGCAAATGAACAGGGAAACACAATAACTGTCAATGCCGATTGTTACGTGGAGATATTACGAACTTTCGTTACTACACCTGCATTGATCAACTTTCCAAACGTTGAAGAAGTCTGGTTTCAACAGGACGGAACGACATCACACACTGTACGGCAATTAATGGCATATGTGCGAGGATTGTTTGGCAACCGTGTGATCGTACGAGTCTGTAACATTCCCAGGCCCGCTAGGTCGGCATCCGTTTGTGATTTTTTGTTGTGGGGATGCCTCAAGAGCAAAGTCAACACAACTCGACCAAGAACCCTGCATGTGATAAAACAGAGAATTCGGGATGCAATTCACAGTTTCCCAGCTGAATTGTTGCAGCGGTCAATGAGGGATCTCATCTGCATATTTCACGAATGTGTTCGTTCAGGAGGGCGCCAAATAAAATGGTTCAAATAGCTCTGAGCACTATGGGACTCAACTGCTGTGGTCATCAGTCCCCTAGAACTTAGAACTACTTAAACCTAACTAACCTAAGGACATCACACACATCCATGCCCGAGGCAGGATTCGAACCTGCGACCGTAGCAGTCGCACGGCTCCAGACTGCGCGCCTAGAACCGCGAGACCACCGCGGGCGCCAAATAAAGGACGTAATAAAAAAAAAAAATGATAAATGCTGTCAGTGTTTCGTAAATGGCCAAGTTTTAAGTTTTCAGTTGCTATGAATGCAATTTCTATCCTTGGTCACTTCTAGTTTTATTGGATTGTGGAAATGTTCGCGTTTTTCTATGTCTCCGTGAATTACATAATAAATGTATGTGAGCTATTGTGAAACCCAGTGTATTTAACACTAAATTCTTCTGGAATCTTCATATGGAAATGATGCTCTAAGCCCCCCTCCCCTTTTTCTAACTCCGACTTGTAACCTACTCCGACCGAAAGGCAAGAGCTCACTCCCTCAAGAGCTCTTGTACAAGCCGAACAGAGAACATTCCCGCCCCCACGATAGTGGCCGTGGTTAAACGTTCCAATCCCAAGTCATTCATACACCTCGCTGGTAGCCGGTCAGAAAGTGTTTTCACTAAGCTTCTTCGAAGTAACGGAATCTTTAGCCCCAGCCGCTCCTTCAGGCCCCTGTGGGCGCGTCGCCCCCATTCTTATGACAATGTCGGCGTCTGGACAGCATCCTCTCGACTCCCTCACACCCGTCGGCATAACCCTTTCAAGATCAGCAGAACCCGCCTGTCACCGGACATCCCGGGTAACGAGAGACACTGCGTGGGAAGTCTGCGTGTGAACGAATAGCAACTTTTCACCGCATGCAATCAGAGAGGAAAATATTCACATCTTTTGAGTTCTCAATGCTAGCCTTGTAATGACCATCTCGGCTATACTTCCCCAAATCGAGTAAGATAGAAATATGAGAGGGGGCTCATGCCGCCTCTTAACCTTAGCAGTTAGGTCCCATAAGATTTCACACACATTTGAACATTATACTGAACTGCCGAAGTACTTCAACCATCCTGTACAAACATGAACTTATAGAAATGTTCTGCAGTTTGGTGCAGACGCCACAGACCGTAGGAGAAGGACGAGGGACAGTAGAACGATTGGACATTCATTAAAAATGTCTTCCAGCGTAGTATGAGAACAAATTTACCGACTGTAAAATTTCCGTGTTGGTGTAAGAAATGCCCGTTTGTACCAGCGACCCGTGACGTATGGCGGCGTCGGTGGCGTCCCGACCCGGCCGGGCGCGCCACGCGGTTACCGCCGCATAACGGACGGACGGCGCGCCGCCTAATAGCATTTCATTTGCAATAACGATGCGGCGTTCGCCAAATAATCAGATTGCGACGTAATGGAACGGCTAATTGACCCGCAACGTTATTAACCGCTCCGCTGCGCTATTGTAGTCGCCGCAAGAGTATCTTAAAACGTCGGCAAAGATTCGATCCAATTCTGTCGAACGCTAACGGAATTTATCATAGCAGAGTGGAGCTATTCTGGTGCCATTAGCGGGGTGTTTCGTTCGGCGATCTCGCGGAATGTCATCTGTCCGCGTGGCGGCGCGTTACAGGCCTCACTGCAGCTCATCCGCTCGTGGCCGCGGAAAATGGCTGCAGCAGTACACTGCCCCGTCGGTGCTAACGTTGCTACACTGTCAGGCGAGTGATTATTGTAATTGAGACTCCGCAGTGGAAGATGCGGCAAAGTTGCTGAAACCATGCTACTTTTGAGTGAGGAAAGAGTTACTGGTCAAGGAAGCAACTTAAGTGCTAAGGTCTGATTAGGGTAGTTCCAGAAAATAGTTGAAAGTTGCCAACCGCAAGGTGGAACGAGTATAATTTCTTTGAGTAGGAGGCTCTTTGATAGTTACGAGAACCGGGCGAGAGCAGTAAAAAAAAAACCGGAAGCTCGCAGCTAGGTGCCCCGAAGAAGCAGACGTGTGGTGGCAGCGTTAAGGTGGGTCGCTGACCCTGACCAAACTTTAGCACGTAAATGAGAGAAGATATATAATAATTTCAAATTGGTTTTTGTTAGATAATATTCAAAGTTAGGATTTTTATGTCCAAAGTTTGACGCAGTAAGCGTTTTGTAACTTTTTTAAGAGTAATTCGTGCTACGAAAATGTTTGAAATGGAACGTTTTGTGTATGACTTAAAATTTTAACAATATATATATTGAGATCAACATTATGCTTAAATCTAACAGCCTGAATCATTATCCACATCCTTTGCTTGTATTGAATATGAAAATGAGTAGTAAACTAAAGTTACCCACCAATGAAAGAACCAAATAACGATCAGGGCCAAAAGTTAATTTTCCAGTATCATCTTAATGCCATTGCGCAAACGGCATTATTCTCTTAAACTTGATTGCTGAGTGAAATACATGTTGCATTTCTGGCAAAATGGAGGAGTGCAAGAAACAAGTTCACAGACGCAGTCAGATTGAAAGTGTTGCTAATAAAAATTCTCTATTTAAACTAGACTGAACTGCATGTGACTGCTTTAGTCTTTAATAAAACTTTCACCTGACTGCGTATTTAAATGAACTGAACTTTATCTGACTACATGAAAATATTGTTGGAAAATTAATACTCAAAATACACATCTGACTGCATGAAAGTTTAGTGGTAAAAATAAATGAAAGTCACCAACCTGCATCTGACTGCGTCTGTGGACTTAGCTCGTGCACTCCTTCTCGTTTAGCCGATAATAAAACATATTCAACTCAGCCGTAGTGCAATGGCATAAAATTGTCAATCTAGGTAACTTTACTCATTTTGGCCCTGTTTGTTACTTAATAAAAATTCTGTCCTGATCTGAATAATTTGCCAACTGTGCAATGGCATATAGATTATTTCACTCTGATAAATGAAATTATTAGCTTTACTCATGGGAACTTTACTTTAATGTGCCTTTTGGTTCAATGCAAGCACAGGATGCGGAGAATGACATAAGGTGTGAGATGAAACTCTAATTTTCTCCAAAAAATATTTATTGTTCAAACTTTTAAGGCACATGTGAAAAACTAAAAAAAAAACTTCTATAGAATGGATTTACGAGAAAGTTTCACAAAAAGCTTATTGCATCAACAATGGGATTTCTATCTAGCTTTTAGACATTATTTAACCAAAGAAACCTATTTTATTAATTATTCTTTCTAGTTTCCCCAGATATGTGCCGAGTTTCGCTCAATATATAGCTTATTATGTGCGTAGCGCCAATTCTTACTTTGGTGCTGTCACGACCCGGGTGCCTCCTGCAGGCATCTAGCTCCGACTCGAAACACGTCTGCTGTCTCTGCGCATCTCCTCACCACTAGTCAAACTTTTACCGCGTGCACCTAGAGCTCGTTTAGCTATCAAAGAACTTATTACTCGAAGATGTACTACTCGTCCAACCTTGTGGTTGGGAACTATCGACATTTTTCACTGGCTCTATCCTGATCGAATCTCAGCACATACCTTTCAAGATGCAGGTTTGCTGAATAATTAATTCAGAACAATCTTATCACTGATACAATCACAATAAAAAAGGATACAATTTTGGTTAGATACTTTCAGCTGTACAGTTAATGCATGGATGATGTGGCTGATGTTGACGCGGTATACAGAGCAAAACTGAAAGTATAAGTGAGACAGTGGAATCGACATAGGCGACAAACTCTAGTGGTAGATGCTACGAAACACTAGTTCTGAATACGGAAAGACTGTTAAGAATTGCGTCATCGCATGTTCCAACACTGGGCTATAAAATCCCAATTGCGTACTGATTGTGAGGGTAAAGAAGATAAAGACACCGAAGATACAATAATTATGAAAGTGTATTGTCTTCTGCTCGGCAGGCAGGCACGAATACAAGATTTGCTTCTATGTGTGTGAGTGGGGGAGGGAGGGGGGATTAATAGTCATCCACACGTTTAATGTCCAAATGGCAGGAGGAAGGAGGGGGAGGAGTAACGACTTTGTCAAAGAAACAGGGTTCACATGACCTGGATGATAGAACCCACAGAGTAGCCCATTTCTGGGGTGACAGCGAAAACCTCGAGAGTACTGAAGCCGGACAGAATGGGTCTCTGTACGGCCGAACTAGCGGAAGAGCCATCGCTTTGAACGAAATCCTCCTCGCGTCTGACTTGGATCAAGCGGCAGCGTGGTCGGAGTCGGTTCATCAGAGGTGCGGCCGTAAATGAAAGTTCTGAAATTAACCCATCTATTATTAACCACTGAATTGTTTTACGATTTCATCCTGTAAATTCCACGTACAGTAATGGTGCTCTTTAGCAATTAGAAAATTACCCCAGGAGGTAGCATATCTTCCATCCGCCTTCACTGCCGTAACTAATTTACTGGACTCTGGCGGGACAAGGCTAAAACATTATCCAATATCAGAGCAAATCGGAATCCTCTGGTCAACCCAAGCCCAAAATAAAAACTTCATGTGAAACAGTCAACATCAAGTCAATCCTAAAACCAGAAAAGCAGTGAAAATTAGAAGAAACACCTAAAGAACAAAAAAATTAATATTTCATGCATGCAGAAAAAAAGACTCCCGGATGAAAACACCATGCAGTTAGAAAATTACAAGCTGTTCAAACGTAGAACTGACAGAAAATCCTTAAAACTATATTCTATCTGGGGGTTGCCTAGGAAGTTTTATAATATGTTCTTCGTCCCATAATCGAGGAAAGCCATGTGAATAACAGAATTATGACAATTCTGATGAAACGTGCCAACAAAATATACACAGTAATCAATGCGCATATACCATCACATCAATCGTATCCGAACGCGCCTGTGTAATGCGGAATTGACCACTAGATGTCGGTAGCGGCGGCCTCGCCAGTACAAAAGGAGGCGGGGAGTAAAGATACTTCAGTTCATTAGACGAAACGCGAAGCGAAACCTAAAAGCCAAATCGGCCAAAGACAACACCATTCATTTCTTCTCTGACCCTGAAGACTTCAGAGCCATGTGCCACATGCTTGAGGATCAGCAGATTCCACACTACATACACGAACTAAACCCGGTCAGACCACTCAAAGTTGTCATATACCGTCTCCTAATAAACACGGAGATACAACTTATACACGACTACTTCGCAGGCCTCAACCTTCCATTGAAGAGAGTAGCCCAAATGTCAGAACCGGTCCCAGACGGCTATGGCAAAAGACTGAATCACGAATTTAATATCGAACTTGATGACACATCTGCAGGAAAGCGCATCTATGATCTGCCCCCACTCCTACAACTAAAAGTACAGAGCGCCCAAAGGTGCTTCTCACTGCCACAACTGCCAGCATTTTTACCACGGTTCGCGACACTGTTACCTTCCACCGTGATGTTTCAAATGTGAAGCAAACCACAAAACAGTCGACTGCAGAAAACCACCGAAAACACCAAAGTGCACCAACTGCGGAGGTGACCACATCGCAAACCTGAAATAAATTGAAATTCTAAACGAGTGGAACTCCAGAAGTACAAACAGACATAACACTAACAAAAGAAGACTTGAATTTCCAGCCGACGCAGAACAATTCCCAGCGTTTCCAAACAGAAGATGAACAGCCTCTAACCTCACAGGGACAGCAACAGCAACCAGAAAACGTTCCACCTCCCCAGGCCTAGGGGTGAACATCAAAACGTTACTGGGAGTAGTCTCACAAATCAATGTTCGCAAACTTGTAACCGCAGTTCTGTTCACCATGAATGAACTCCTACAGGCGCCAGACGTCTTTTCCATGTCAGTATGCTATGCTCAGCTGTCCTGAATTTCTATTGTGGGACAGACTAATAATAAAAAACGCTTCACAATCATGATTTGGAATGCCGAGTGCGTTTTACGATGACGCCAAACATTAGAAGACTTTTCAGACGCTCACAGAGTTGACGTCGCTCTAATCACCGAGACAAAACTAGAGCGGCAACAAAATTTCAAAATTCGTTATTATACAATATATAGGACCGATAGACCGAATCACCCAGTTGGTGGAACGGCAATATTGATTAAAAACAGAATTGGTCACAGGCAAATAAGCAAGGGCAGAAGCCACAGCAATAGAACTGCAGCTCTTTGACAAGCTAATACCGCTGGTAGCTACATATAACCCCCACCTGGGCGTCAATACAAACAACAGACCTCCAAGAGCTCACTGACCTGTGGAGGACAGTAACCATATGTGGAGATCTGAACTCAAAACATGCTTCAACACACTGCAGGGCCACGAACACAAACGGAAAAATCCTACTCGATTTTGTACAAGGAAACAAGAATCTCATTACTGCAGCCCCAGCAATACCCACTCACCTTCGCTGCAGCTACCTCTACAGGTAAGACGTTCTAGATATCTATCTGTTCGAGAACATTAAATGAAACTAGCAATCTAGTTTCGGATCATAGCCCCGTTATATATACCTTACGAGGAAATGACCACCACATAAAAGCATGGAGGATCATCAAAAATATCTTACACAAATTGGGAACTTTACAATAGCACTGTTTCCAACAATACCCCTGACAACCACGCCTTGAATACAAAAGAAGAAATAAACCAAGCAATACAGATAGTCACAGACACCACAGCCCGGTGGCTCCAAAAAAACCACAACAACAGTAACCCACCACACTAGCAAGACTACGCAGTTCAAACACCTTCAGGATTTGCTAGCAGACAAAAAACATTATAGACGTCGCTGAAACAATACAGGGACCCAGCAGACCGACATAGAGCCGAACAACAAGGGAGACATATCCGAAACCAACTACTCAGAAATGCACGCTGGGAGGAAACGCTCCAAGAAGCAGAAGCCAACCCAGAAAATTTTTGGCATGTCACAAAAAAGCTAGTAAAACACAATCAACAGCCACAACCACAAAACCCTTACACGGTCCAAATGGCATAGTGTATGATCTCTACCAGAAAGCAGAAGCCATGGTGGACACATAAGAGCTGCAATTCACCACACCAAACACCAATGACCCAGACGCCGACGAACATGAGGAAATGGTAACAAGCAGCGCGGCCAGAAGACCGAGAGCCCCAGTAGCAGCACAGTTCCCTCAGCTCACAACAGAAGCAGCCTGAGTCTATATCAAAGACCTCCGAAACAAAAAATCCCCCGGACCGGACAAAATATCACCTCTACAACTGTAACATCTGCCACCAAACGCAATAGAAATGCTCACTAACATCTACAATGCTTGCTTCCGACATCTTTACCTCCCAAAACCATGGAAAGTGACCAGAGTCATTACCCTGCAAAAGCCAGGAACAGGGGATTGTATTGTATCTATGCTTTATAGATCTAGAAAAGGCATATGACTGGTTTCCTAGGAGGAAGTTATTGTCTGTTCTACGAGATAATGGAATAAGAGGCAATCTTTTGCAAGAAATTAAAGGTCTTTACATGGATAATGGAATAAGAGGCAATCTTTTGCAAGCAATTAAAGGTCTTTACATGGATAGTCAGGCAGCAGTTAGAGTTGACGGTAAATTGAGTTCATGATTCAGAGTAGTTTCAGGGGGTAAGACAAGGCTGCAACTTGTCTCCACTGTTGTTCATATTATTTATGGATCGTATGTTGAAAACAATAGACTGGTGGGGTAAGATTAAGATATGTGAACACAAAACAAGCAGTCTTGCATATGCGGATGACTGTTGTGAGGGCAGATTCGATTGAAAGTATGCAAAGTAATATTTTAGAGCTAGATCAGAAATGTAAGGACTATGGTATGAAGATTAACATCTCCAAAACGAAAGTAATATCAGTGGGAAAGAAATATAAACGGATTGAGTGCCAAATAGGAGGAACAAAGTTAGAACAGGTGGACGGTTTCAAGTACTTAGGATGCATATTCTCACAGAATGGCAACATAGTGAAAGAACTGGAAGCGAGGTGTAGCAAAGCTAATGCAGTGAGCGCTCAGCTACGATCTACTCTCTTCTGTAAGAATGAAGTCAGTACCAAGACTAAGTTATCTGTGCACCGTTCAATCTTTCGACCAACTTTGCTGTATGGGAGCGAAAGCTGGGTGGCTTCAGGTTACCTTATCAACAAGATTAAGGTTACGGATAGTAGATGGGAACAATGGCAGGAGGGTGTCCACAATGAGGAAACCAAAGAAAAACTGGGAATGAACTCTATAGATGTAACAGTCAGGGCGAACAGGCTTAGATGGTGGGGTCATGCCACACGCATGGGAGAAGCAAGGTTACCCAAGAGACTCATGGGTTCAGCAGTAGAGGGTAGGAGGAATCGGGGCAGACCAAGGAGAAGGTACCTGGATTCGGTTAAGAATGATTCTGAAGTAATAGGTTTAACATCAGAAGAGGCACCAATGTTAGCACTGAATAGGGGATCATGGAGGAATTTTATAAGGGGCTATGCTCCAGACTGAACGGTGAAAGGAATAATCAGTCTTAAATGATGATGAGCCAGGAAAAGCCCCATTTTTCCCTCAAAATTACAGGCCAGTCTCCCTGCTCAGTTGCGCAGGAAAGATACCGGAAAAAGTCATCCTATCAGAACTAAAAAAACCGTAGCTGCAAATAACATCTTAGTCTCACAACAATTTGGCTTCCTTGCATACAACAGTACCGTACAACAAACAGTACGACTAGTGTAACATGTTTGTACAGGGTGACAAGTTAAACACAGCACAGGAGCCATCATGTTAGACATAGAGAAATCCTTTGAAAAGGTCTGGCATGCTGGCCTTCAAATTGCTGAATTACACCTGCCCTCTGCACCTTGTGAACCTACTTCGATCATTTCTGAGCAATAGAGAATTTTATGTCGCAATGCAAAATTGCAACAGGCAGGCTAGACCAATCGCTGCAGGTTTCCCACAAGGCTTCATACTGGGATCTATTCTATACTCATTGCATACTAATGACATTCCAGAACATATGGGAGGCCAACTACCAATTTTTGAGGACGACACAGCTACATACCGTAGTAGTTCAAAACAGTGGATCGAAAAAGGAGGATGGAAATGGTGGCATTCTCTGTCTTGCCGTACGTGTTTTGGAGCATGTGGGTGGCAAGACCTTTCACGCCGAATTAGTGGGCGCCTGTTTCCATTGGTTGTTGGAAGTTCGCGATAGAAGCTTCGAGTTATATCCTAGAAAATCTGTCAGGTAAAACGGACGTACAAGGGATCCGTGGAACGTGCTTTTTGGCGCGAGCCGATTGGGCCGTCATGTTTCTCTCTCGTCCTTTGCCCTCAGCAACACTTATCTCTGTTGCAGTATGTTGGATCAGGCAAAAGCTTATAAAATCCTTTCCCTTATTCCCAAGGATGCACCCGCCAATGGCCGGAATGTGTGCCAGAACCTGCGTCCTCTTGGGGGTGTCGAGGTGCGAACGGTGGGCAGTGGTAGAGGGGGCGAGCTGCAGCCTGGACGTGTTGCAGACGCGACTGGCTGGTCAGGACACGCTGTGCAGCTGTACCACGAGGCAGTGACGGCGAGACGCAATGCAGCTGCTTGGTGGCCTACTGCTAGTAAGGTCGCGATCGCCGCCTGTCCGTAGTCACAAATCTTCGAACCAGAATCTTACCAATTCACTAAATTTCGTATCAAATGTGTGGTTAGTTACATTCCTTACATCGCTCCGTTTTAGGTTGACCAGTATGTTCGTTCTATTGCAACAATAACTGTAACTCATATCCATTTTTCTCTGTCTCTGCTTTTGCCCCGTGCAAATTGGTTAACGATATTGTAAGTTTATCTGCCCCACGAATCTTTGTGAATGAACAGTAGTAACTTTCTCTCTTGTTCTTTGCCCTCAGCAGTGCTTATCTCTGCTGCAGCATGTTGGATCATGCAAAAGCTTATAAAATCCTTTCCCTTGTTCGCAAGGAGGCACCCGCCGGGCTGATCATTTTGCCTGCTAAGTTATTGTCAAGTCTTCATTTCGTAAGGAACAGTAGCCTGTGAGGACATTGCTTGTTACATAATTCAAATTTCCTCCATATAAAAGTAACTGTTAATAAATTGAGATGTTCAAATTCTCTCTTTTACTTCAAGCCCCCCTGGTCCTGTAGACATGCATTGGGCAATAGAATCAGAAATGTATGAGGTACTGCTAAACACTGTGTTTGTCTCCATAACTCCATATTGTGCAACTTTTCTCCTTTGAGTACTGTTAAAAAAATTTTTTTACGTGTGTTCAGGGCAGAAATTTCTCCTATTTTAATTAACCACAGTGTGGCCATCGAACTTATGGTTTACGACGCCATCGTCAGTGGGTGTATTAAAAGATCAACAGGAAACAATGATTAAGGGATTATATCACATTTCAAGTTGTTTTCAGCCAGAAATACAGATTAAGATCGCTAGTTTAGCACCAGATCACTCCATGCTACCAAACGCTAAAATCACCACCGGCAATTTATAGAGGAAAACTTCAGATCCAAATTACACAGAAAAGGAACGCACAGGATTGTACTATTGGGATATGAAAAAATGCAGATTAAAGTGTATGGTGGTTTCAAAAAAATGGGACCATCCAGATTAACTAGATATATAGTAGAATTCTACGAACTCCTCAATAAAGCAAAAGCTGAAACAATAAAATTGATCAGTGCAGTAAGAGAAGACCTGGAAGAAGCAGGAATAACTCACCTTTTTAAGCAAGGCAGGTGAATAATTAGAAAGAGAATTCACAACAGGACAGACAAAAAAAAACGTAAAACAAAACTCTGAAAATGCCCCATGCGTGCTCCAGTAGGGTCCAAAGGGGAAGAATAATAATATAATGTTTTAATACGACGACACTCATTAGTGTACAGCAGTGCTTAGTACAATGTTTTTGATTTTGGGACAGTGGAGGGGGGGAGGGGGAGAGGAGGAGAGAAGACGTGAGCCACATGCCATCCCCCTGTCTGTCGGAAGACCAGTACGCCATTTAATTACCGCTCGGATGAAATTGTTGGAGGTCGCTGCACGCATTTCAAAGTTAAAACTGGATCTATTTCTTATTAGTATATCACAATGGAACGTTTCCTATGCGTTATTGGCATATTTTATGGTAAATAGATCAACTGAGTACTTAGTATGGGTGTGCGGAAATTGTAATACAGCTACGTTTCTTTGTGAGATTGAAGCTGCCAAAGAAGACAGAGCGAAAGCGAGCTCTTTACGTAACTCAAAGCGCACTAAAGTCGAGGTACAACGTTCCAGTTCATGGAAACGGTTGTTATGCAAGACGGCTTCTTATGATTTCTTTGTGACTTACTAGGGAAATAAGGCTTACTCGCGATCGAACGGCTTTACTGAATAACGATGATGAGGGTGTCCTACTAACCACTGAGGCCATTCACCTGCAAATCTTTGCAACTGTGTACAACTGATATTTGGAGGTTAACCAACCAAAACACGAGAGAAGCGCAGGCTGCTGGGAAAACAATACCGTGCCATGTAACAGACAATTGCCTTCAGCACATTCACGAGATTCCTAAACCAGACTCTGTTTGGCAGAAAGCCAAACGTTTCCTTGGAACAATACACTATAGCACATGTAGTACTTACATAGTCATAATTCCAAAAATAGAATTTGCTGTGTTATCTTACGTGTACATGTGGGGCTTCAGTGAAGTGGTTAGAGCGTTGTGGAGTGAAACAGCTCGAAATAAAGATGCGGTTAAAATGATCACTATATTATTTAATAGAGGACCACAGCAGTACTAATACACGGAATACGATGTAGCACGTCCACATGTTCCTCGTGGCAAATATACATACCATTTTTCTGTGTTTTAATCACTCCTCTGAAACTCCACTTTGACACCAGAATTGCTTCGCATTTAATGCTGATCCTCCCCAACTCAGTTTCCACTTATTGTGATTTTATCTCGTTATTTTGTACCCTAAAACTGAATTTTATGCTTAAGCCGCCTTTCACATTACTAAACAACTTTTCTAATTGTTTCTTATAAGGGGCAGTCAAACGAAAACGAGACATATGGAAAACAGTATATAAACTCTTTATTTCAAATTAGTTGCCATAAATGTTAATACATTTATCCTACTGTTAGGACGGTCAACGCCTTCGTGAAAAATGTTTGCCGTTGCCTACGGAACCATGATTGTACCCAGGGGCACATTTCTTCGAAGCAAACGCACCGCCACAAACGTTTCTTCAGGGCTCCCAAAACATGAAAATCGCATGGGGGAAGATAGGGACAGTACAGACGATGTGTAATGGCTTCCCAGCCAGATTGTTTCAGCGTTCTTGAAACAACCGTGGCAACACGTGGGCGGGCATTTTGTTGGCAGATTGCTTCGAGAACTCTGAAGTAGTTTCGCTGGGGAGCCCTTACACATCCACCTTCAGACCCGATATCTCGTCGTGGTATTTTCATCAGTTTGGAGCCCCGAAGAAAGACATGTGGCCGGCTATTCGCTCCGCCTCTGTGCAATCATTGTTCGTAGATAGCAGAAACATTTTTCCCATGAAGGCATTCACTATCCTGTCTCACAGTGGATGCATGTATTAACAGTTATGGCGATTAATTTTGAAATAGTAAACAGTTTACTTAATTTTTTTCCATGTGTCTCGTTTTCAGCTAGCTGTCCCCTCTATTTTATTCCCGTCATTTGCTATCAGTCTTCGTCGGACCTTTATTCTTATCCTGAACTTTTGTTTCTCTATTCCATTCTTGATTATGGCACAAACTGTACAGCAGAAACGTTGAGTTGTTCTTCGCCTGAACCCTTTTAGCTAGGGCTTATTTTTATCTTAGCACTATCAATGTATCCTTGAGTTTCATAGATGTAAATTACTCCTCCTCGTATGTGCTTGGCTTGTTTCCCATAGAATGCCATATGCCTTATGCCGTATGCCCTAATTCATATAATAAATTCCCTAGGATCAATAAGAATGCAGCAGAAATCCCTGTTTACCATGGTAAGAAACACATGCTCTCAATACTTAACTATGAATTAACAACCAGTTTTGAGATGCATGTAATACATGTAAGAATGATTAAAAGCGTCCGAGAATTCCAGTTAATTATTACGGACGATCAAAAAGGGAAACTGTCTTTTCGTATTAATACGATCTGGGGAAAAACATGACACATGGCTCTACGAGTAGTAGTATAGAATTCTGTCTTGGCAAGTACTTACTAGGTTTTTTTTTTTTTGCGCGAACAGTTCATGTAAAAGTGGAAGCTGCTTGTAGTGTCTCTATAACCCATTCTGAACTGCTGCTTTTTTAAGTGTCGGGACAGTGTTAACGAAGATAGTATAACTGTCTATTCATATACATACAGGACAGTGAGCAATCACCTGGTGTTATATACTGCCCAGAAGGGACTTTCTACGTCCACATCACCCTGAGTATGGCCTGTGCACCTTTAAACAAGACAGTGGAGTAGACAGCGCGACGCAGGTGTTAGCTATCAGCTGATGCAGACCACGTGCTGTTCGCGGGATAAGGTCTAGCAGCGGCGATCACTACCAGACCTCATGCTGCTGCCTCTTGCCTTTC
The DNA here is from genome assembly GCF_023897955.1 of Schistocerca gregaria. Lineage (NCBI taxonomy): Eukaryota > Metazoa > Arthropoda > Insecta > Orthoptera > Acrididae > Schistocerca > Schistocerca gregaria. The sequence goes on from NC_064923.1 coordinate 547,231,264, forward strand.
TGCCGTCTACATCCACAGCAGATATCCACATGGCACTAGACGTCAAATTCTTCAGACAGGACGAGGTACTGCAGCGGCTAAGGCACTAGATTCGCGTTCGAGAAGAAGGGATCTCAAATCCCAACTCATCCGTCCTGATGCAGGTTTTCTGTGATTTTTCGAAATTAGTTAAGTTTGATGTCCCGTCATTTCCTTGGAAAATCAGGGCTTGTGCTCTGTATGTAATGATTTCATAGCCAACCGGACGTTTGCCTAATGAGGAAACTTCAACGCTTCAAAACGAAAATGAATTTTCTTGTGTATTATTAAGTAGTAGTCATCAAATGGAGTGTCAATGAACTTATATTAACACAGTTCATGCAAAACTGTACTACAAAAGACCTAACCGCACCACTAGAAATGACAGTAGGGGAAAAATCGATAAATATTACAGAATATTTAAACTGTTGGATATTTTTATTGCTAAGAACCTGAAGTGCAAGTGACATGTTGCAGATCTTTATAAATGTCTATAGGTTGCAACTTTTGGAGGGTAAGTGGTAGTAAATGTTGAACATGACAATGTCAAAAAGTTCATTTACTCTTTTTTTTTTTTAATCGGTAATCTCCTGTGGCACCACATTAATGGAAAACTCTTTATTGAGGAAGTAGCATTAGTTGCTCAGGTGAATGGAATAGGGATAGTATTTGGTGTTCACTCCGTCTTTGAGCGGGCCATTTGAAGACTTGGGTATGCTGACTACAAACCACAGCGCACTTATTCCCTAATGATTCTAAAATTTCGTCGTTAACACTAAATTACAACTTGAAAAATGCAGTGACATTGATAAATAAAATTCTAAAAGGAGAAATGACTTACTTTACCTACCTCTCAGCCTTAGTGTGGCACAGAGAGGAACTAAAAGTCCTTGACCATTTAGCACTGAAGCGAAGAAACTGATAGCTAATACAATTAATTTCAAACACAAACAGCAATTTGCCAAATGCGTAATTTTATAATCTGAGTCTTTTTGTGTGAGCGCGCGTGTGTATGTGTGTGTGTGTGTGTGTGTGTGTGTGTGTGTGTGTGTGTGTGTTTACTTGTATGCTTGTGTGGAATTGCAGTTAAAATTAATTATAAATTGCAAGGGGCGCTCAGTAAGTAATACAACATACTTTTTTCTGAAAGCAGGTTGGTGTCACTCGGGATGCCAATACACCTTATTATTCCTCACTCTTTTGGCTACAAAACTCTGTTTTTCAAAATAATATCCGTTAAACGCTAGAGCCTTACGTCATCATACTGGGAGAGCATGTGTGCCCACATGGTACCACTCTAATGGTCGACGTCGCAGCCAACGTCTTGCTGCTTCAACAACCTTCCATCATCTACACACTGCTTCCCGCAGAGTACGTGCTTCATTGGGCCAAACATCTGGAAGTCGGAAGGTGCGAGATTCTGGCTACAGCCATGAAGGTTTGTAAGCTCCTTTCGTATGTGCAGATTATTGTGAGGCCTTGCGTTGTCATGGAGAAGGAAAGTTTGTTTGATTTTTTGTGGCGACGAACACTCTGAAGTCGTTTCTTCAATTTCCTGAGGGTACACGGGGGATAGGGTAGGAGTTCGCGACTTTGTTGCGATGTTGACAGACGCCTCGCCAACAACTTAACTGTGCTTTTTTTCATTGCCAGGTCTCCGTAGACGTTCTGCAAGCGTCTATACATACATGCGATGCTCTGGTTTCCCTCCAAAAGACACACAATAACAGTTCCTTGCTTGGGACGCTCCTTCCTTACAGACGACATTTTGATGACAACGTATAGCACCGCCACATATCGGAACTTCATGAAATTATAGAGACAGGTGTGTGAGTATTTCACGATGTCCTACAACAAGTTCTGCATTTTTTCAACCGAAATTGGACGAGAAAAAGAAGTATTACATTACTTATTAAACAGCCCTCGTGCCATAGAAATTACAGAAGACGTAAGATAAATGTGAAACATAGTAAATTTAATAGTCAACATTTTGCCCTATTTTTTTATTTTATTTTTTTTTTTTTGCTGGGAAAGTGCATCATATTTGTAAACCAAGATCGCAATTGTGATCCATCAAACACGGAAATAACTAATTGGCTAAGCGTAGCGATAGCTGAAGCAGCATTCAGAAAGGCTGATATAGATTTCTGTCAGTGAAATCGAAAATTGTCAGTTTGAGAATCACAGATCAGAAACTAATGTTATTGTTAGGGTTGTGATTTTTGTGATAGGGCAAATATTTTTCACTAAGACTGATATGTTCGTTTAATACATATAAAAGCTTGTTGTGAAAAAACTAAATAAATTATTCATTTATATATTTATTTATTTATTGTTCCGTGGAACCCCATTAATGAGAAATCTCCATGGTCATGGAACGAGTCAATACATGAAATTATAACACGATTGTAGAAACAGATAAAATGAAATATAAGAAACATATTCAGTTGTAGATTGTAGAAACAGATAAAATGAAATATAAGAAACATATTCAGGGACAAGTCGTTAGTTTAAATAAAGAAAATCAAGAATGTAACACTGGAATTTGCTTAATTTTTTAGCTCTTCCAGGAGCTCCTCGACTGAATAGAATGAGTGAGCTATGAGGAACTCTTCAGTTAAGACTTAAAAATGTTTGGGCTGCTGCTAAGATTTTTGAGTTCTTGTGGTAGCTTATTGAAAATGGATGCAGCAGAATACTGCACTCCTTTCTGCACAAGAGTCAAGGAAGTGCATTTCACATGCAAATTTGATTTCTGCCTAGTATTAATTGAGTGAAAGCTGCTAACTCTTGGGAATAGGCTAATATTGCTAACAACAAACGACATTAAAGAAAATATATACTGTGAGGGCAATGTCAAAATTCCCAGGCTATTGAATAGGGGTCGACAAGAGGTTTTCGAACTTACTCCACAAATAGCTCGAACAGCCCGTTTTTGAGCCAAAAATACCCTTTTTGAATCAGAAGAATTACCCCAAAAAATAATACCATATGACATAAGCGTTTGAAAATATGCGAAGTAGACTACTTTTCGTGTTGAAATGTCACTTATTTCAGATACTGTTCTAATGGTAAATAAAGCGGCATTTAGTTTCTGAACAAGATCCTGAGCATGGGCTTTCCACAACAGCTTACTATCCATCCGAACGCCTAGGAACTTGAACTGTTCCGTCTCGCTTATAATATGTCCATTCTGTCTGATTAAAATATCAGTTCTTGTTGAATTGTGAGTTAGAAAGTGTAAAACCTGAGTCTTACTGTGATTTAGCAACAAATTATTTTCCACAAGCCACGAACTTATTTCATGAACTACATTATTTGATAATGTTTCAATATTACACACAAGATCCTTCACTACCAAGCTGGTGTCATCAGCAAACAGAAATATTTTTGAATCATCTGTAATACTATAAGGCATATCATTTATATAAATAAGAAACAGCAGTGGCCCCAGCACCGACCCTTGGGGAACCCCCCATTTAGCAGTGCCCCCTTGCGACTGAACATCACTACCACTCTCAATATTGCGGAGAATTACCTTCTGCTTTCTGTTCTTAAAGTAAGAGGCGAACGAATTGTAAGCTACTCCCCTTACTCCATAATGGTCCAACTTCTGCAGTAATATTTTGTGGTCAACACAGTCAAAAGCCTTCGTTAAATCAAAGAAAACACCTAACGTTCGCAATTTCTTATTTAATCCGTCCAAAACCTCAGAGAGAAAAGAGACTATAGCATTTTCAGTTGTTAAGCCATTTCTAAAACCAAACTGTACATTTGACAGCAAATTTTGTGAATTTAAATGCTCAAATGGTTCAAATGGCTCTGAGCACTATGGGACTTAACATCTGTGGTCATCAGTCCCCTAGCACTTAGAACTACTTAAACCTAACTAACCAAATCACATCACACACATCCATGCCCGAAGCAGGATTCGAACCTGCGACCGTAGCGGTCACGCGGTTCCAGACTGAAGCGCCTAGAACCGCACGGCCACACCGGCCGGCGAATTTAAATGCTCCAGTAATCTTGTATATACAACCCTCTCGATAACTTTACCAAACTTATGTCTATAATTGTCAACACTATCCCTGTCTCCCTTTTTATAAAGTGGCTTCACTACCGAGTACTTTAATCTGTCAGGAAACCGACAGATATGGCTAAGTGCTGGGCTAACATACATGGAACAATACTTCAGTATTAGACGTTTAGCTCCACTAAATTTAACCACACCTGCACAACATTCAAACACCTTTTCAGTGCAGTACTTTGAAACATCAATTGACTCAAATGGGACACCGTTTTCCACATACATGGCTACTCCCCCACCCCGCAAAGAGCTCCTAGAAAAGCTCCCAGCCAACCTGTATCCTGGTAAAGGAAGCCTCTGAACTATCTCCTTATTTAAGAAGTGTTCAGATATACCAATAATTTCAGAGTCAACATCTGTAAGCAGTTCACTAACTTTATCTCTAATAACTTGTATATTTTGATGAAATATACTAATTCCCTCATTAATCGGATACCTAAGCTTTGTCGAAAGTGGTTTCTTTGTTAGAGAGAGTTCCCTTAAGTAGGAATACCTATCAGCTGACTTCAATCTAAAAAAGGTACAGCTCTAACACCCACAACTACCGGAATTTTCCCATGAGTGATCCCACCACCCCCACCTATGCTGTCACCTATAAGCTTTGCCAACCTCCCCTTTCCATGCCTGTTGAGGTGCAGGCCATGTCTAGTGAAAACCGACCTGCTGATAGACTCCACCGACACCACTGAAATGTGACTCATGCCTTCTGTCATTAGCGCACCCCCAAGTCTCATGTTATTACGCCTAACGGCTGTATTGAGATGAGGCCGATCGTGACGCTGAAACAGTTCCACGAAATGCACATTCGTGTTGCCAGTCTGAGTGGCTATCTTTTCCAGGTCACCAACTATGTCATACTCCCCATCCCTATCAATACTATTACCAGCCCCACCCACAATCACTACCTGATCCTCTTTAGTAAAATCCCTACATAACCCCCCAATGTTAACAGTCACCTGAGCCAATCCTGCATTAGGCTTCACAATGCTGGTGACCTGGTATTCACTCCCCAAAACTTCCTGCAACTGCTGGCCTACACCTCTTCCATGGGAACTACCTAACAGCAGAACCTTCTTCTTTCTCTTAGACTTTGCAAATGTCCTATCCACTGTAACTGCTGAGGTCTGCTGCATACTTCCTACATCTACAACTACTAGAGATTACTCTCCACTAGACTCTGACAGTTGGTCATATCTATTACAAACACCAATACTAAAACTATCTGGAAATCTCCTTCTCCTAGCAGATCTCTTGCCAACAGCCAGCTCCCATTCCCCAACCCCCTTCTCCCTCCTCATCCTATATAGCTCCTCCTGTACGTTTTTCAACTGCACCTGAAGGGCACAGATCTTACTCTCCTGCTCCTCTACCAACTTACTCTTGCTACATAACCTGCAGTTCCAGGAGAGGATCTCACCAGAATGCCCACTGGCTTCCTTACTGCATTCGCCCCCCCCAGTGAAAATACTTCGAACAAGTCTCACACCGCAATCCACTACTCACGAACCTACGGTAAAGCCCACACTTCTCACTCATGGTAAAATTTTACAGTTATTGAAACAAGAAAACAACTTTATCTAAGTTCCGCTGCTACAATAAGAAGATGTTAAAAACTGACTGCAATAATCACAAACTTGCTCTACAAGGGAAGTAACTACTATTATTGACATTATTAATCAACAACAAATGAGAATATAACAAAAGACTAACACAGAAAGAAAATCAAACGTCTAATGACAGTAACGAAACTGAAAGCAGTTCGCAAAAATTATTTCACTGGAAAACACCAAGAACACCGGTTGAAGACTACTAAAGTTCCTAAATAAACTACTATACACAAACAATTAATTTGTACTTAGCTTTCGATGCGCCGCTACAGCTCCAACTGTTCAGCGCGGAATGTAAACACGGGTAAGAGGTTAAGTTGCTCGATACGAAACACTCACAAATATCAGGTCACAACACAAGAAAGGCAGAGGTGAATGAAGAAACCACTAATAAGTCACTTATATAGTAAATATTATCAAAAAACAGTTAAAATATAAATCTGAAACCTAAAAATAGATGAAAACTTAGAGAGCCATCTCACACGCAGTCACGCTCTTGTGACGTCACACCAAAGTCACAGTAACTAGTTAAGTCATCTTAATGCAAATACGACCCTTTCTTTCTGACAGAGCATATTTTAATTAGTAAATGGTCATATTCGTCATATTTTCACTCTTTCAAGAAGTAAAGAACTTTGCTAAGCAGTTTATTTCTTCCATGCTACATTTTGCAGGATTACATATCTCATTTTGTTTCCTGAAAAAATGGCAGATATCTACCTTTCTCTCCTATTTAGTTGGAATTCACAATATAGGCTTCACTCTTCAATCCTTCCATTGCAGTGCTTTTGTTTAGCCTATGGTTACTCCAGGAGCAAGCAGTTGCTCAAGCCATTCTGGACTCTGGACTGCAGCCAAGTATCTCAGTGGTATTTAGTCTTGTTGAAGTAGGAAGTGTAGGCTGTATAGTTCAGAAAACATGCCTGAAGTGAAGCAAAGCATTTAAGTAAAATTACGACAGTTTATGTCTCAATATGGTGAGAAAGTATTTTTGACTCATAGTAAAATATGTGGGCCATAGGAATAACTGAGGATAATGGCATTACGTTAAGCAGCATGCGGCAATAGAAAAACATGAATGCAGACCACAAGAGCTCAACGAATGGAAAATGGAAAAACTACACCAATGTTCCTAGGGGAATCCCGCCAGCCTTATTCAAAATGCTGTGAAGAACTTTGCACAGCTTTCCTTTGTGCTGAACCATCCAAAGTTTCGTGATTTCTTTGAAAAATATACAGGAAAACTTCTTCCTGAGTCTTCCACATTGAGAAATGACTACGTCAGCTGAAGCAACGAAAAAAATACAACAAATGAAAAAAATGGCAATCAATGAACGAAACCACGGTCTCTGTTAAAAGATATGTTGCAAATGTCATTGTGAGAACTATGGAAAAAGGTTACGCAGGTGAAAAGTTCCTTATGAACTGTGAAAGCTTAGGAAAACTAATTTTATTCCACCATTAGTAAACTGTTCAACAGATCTCTGGGTGCAATAGGGCCGGAAGGTGTGAAGCATAACAACTTATTACACTTTATAATGGACGCTGCACCTTATATAGTGAAAGCCGACGAGTCACTAAAAGCATTAAGCAATAAAATGGTGGATGTGACTTGTTTCGTTCACTCTTCACACAGTGTTGCAGTGGAGATTCATAGAAAATGAAAATTGTTGGATGTTTCAAAAAGGTGTTTTTGAAATCCAATTCAAGTGTTGCAGTGTTTAAGTTGTTACCTACAGACATCTCCCATTTCGCAAGAGGGGGTTCGGGATAGATGCCTGCAATTACTAACTGCCAGACCTTCAACGTTGTGAAAAAAATCGTTTATTTATTCGATACCAGTGAATCAGCTGAAGTTGTACTAGCTGAAGAATTAATAACTAATGATGAAATTTCAGGAAAATGTTCGTATATAGGATCAAATTTTGGGTTTATTACTGCTGCCATAACTGCTTTCGACCTATCACAAGTGCCACTAGTGAAGCAGATAGAGCAAACTAAGAAAACTGTGATAAAGCAGGGAAAAGAATGAAAGGAAATGGTGAAGATATTTGGGAAAAAACGAAAGGTATCATAAACTGGCACCATTTCATTGATCTTCCTGGGTGAAAAGTTGTCTTTTAATTCCAGAATGAAATTTTCACTCTGCAGCGGACTGTGCGCTGATTTGAAACTTCCTGGCAGAATAAAACTGTGTACAAGACCGAGACTCGAACTCGGGACGCACACTCCGCTGCAGAGTGAAAATTTCGTTCTGGAAACATCCCCCAGGCTGTGGCAAAGCCATGTCTCCGCAATGTCCTTTCTTCCAGGAATGCTAGCTCTGCAAGTTTCGCAGGAGAGCTTCTGTAAAGTTTGGAAGGTAGGAGACGAGGTACTGGCGGAAGTAAAGCTGTGAGTACGGGTCGTGAGTCGTGCTTGGGTAGCTCAGATGGTTCGCCGACACGGTAGCACGGCGTGTTCGGTTAGAGGGTTAGCCACCCTCTGTAATTCAGACGTTGAGTGAATGGTTCGGCCGGCCGTTGTGGCCGAGCGGTTCTAGGCGCTTCAGTCTAGAACCGCGCGAACACCACGGTCGCAGGTTCGAATCCTGCATCGGGCATGGATGTGTGTGATGTCCTTAGTTTAGTTAGGTTTAAGTAGTTCTAAGTTCTAGGTTACTGATGACCTCAAATGTTAAGTCCCATAGTACTCCGAGCCATGTGACCCATTTGAGTGGATCGACAATTAACTTGAACAATAACGAACAAAATGAGGTAAAAAAAGGATGGAAGAGAATTTGCTCGCGAAAGGCAAGGGTCTAAAGTTCGAGTCTCCATCCGGCACACAGTTTTAATCAGCCAGGAAATTTGTCTCTTATTTAGATTTACTTCGAAATAAATTGGGTGAATGGGAATAACGTGACTTCAGCTCCCTTAGTACCTATAGGTGACATAAAAATTTGTAGGTCCAGTTAGGCCGTCATACGTGGCATCCTTACAGCACAGGGCTACGCCGGCGATATTCTACGCCCCATTTTGTTGTCCTTCATGGTAAGCCAACCTGGGCTCATCTTTCAGCAAGATAATGCCCGCCCGCACATGGGGAGAGATTCTACTCCTTGTCTTCGTGCTTACCAAATCCTGTCTTGACCAGCAACGTCGCCGGATCTCTCTCCAATACAGAACGTTTGGAGCATTGTGGGCACGGCCCTCCAGACAGCTCGAGATATTGACGATCCAACTCCCCATTTGGGCAGAATTTGGCACGATTACCCTCAGGATGACACCCTACAGCTCAGTCAATACCAAGGCGTACAACTTCTTGCATAAGGGCCGAAGGTGGAGCAAAGTGTTAGTGACTCCCTCGATTTGGGAAACTCCTTCTCTTGAACAATCACCCAATTTTTCTGGAACTGTAATTATTTGTTTTTCTGTACATGCGCATCACGCTTACCAAATTCCATCCCTTTCGGGTAATTCCTTCTGTCTTACAGTATATAACGGTTAGTCTCTGAAAATGTTTTGCTGTGTGATTGCGAAAGTGTGAAGCAACGTGATTGACTGTCAAATTAATTCGTAATTACAAGCGTTATGAATTTAGGCTATTACTGCAGACGTCTTTCACAATACAATTAACATTGTCAGAAAATTAATAGATTTCTACTTATACTGACAGCAGTTGTGTCTGTTGTCTCTCACTAAGTGGATTTTGAAGTCAGTTTATTGCTGGTGCCTACTTACAGCGATGTTTGAACGTATAGAGGAATACGTGGCTAATAACCTATAAACTGTAAACAGTTACCGATTGCTTAAATTCAGTTAGTTACCTTGCTTGTGTTGTGCGTACGTGTGTGTGTGTGTGTGTGTGTGTGTGTGTGTGTGTGTGTGTGTGTGTCTATGTGTGTGTTCCCATGTAACAGACCTTATTGGCAGACGTGATGAGACGCAGATTTGTCATTGCATCTTGACTTATACTTGCAAATTCTGTGTAATTTGATAGTGAATTGATTTATATGTGGACTAGGACAGAATAGTATACAGAAATAAAGTGAAAATGGTTCGAATGGCTCTGAGCACTATGGGACTTACCATCTGAGATCATCAGTCCCCTAGACATAGAACTACTTAAACCTAACTAACCTAAGGACATCACATACATCCATACCGGAGGCAGGATTCGAACCTGCGGCCGGACCGGTCGCGCGGCTCCAGACTGAAGCGCCTAGAACCAAATAAACTGAAATACCCCGTTAACATTTCATAGCAGTTAGATTCTGTTATACATAGACAAAGTCTTCGACTTTAATCCTTTACGCACACGAACTTATAGACGCACATTAAAGTCAGGTAAAGCTGTCACTAACCGAAGGTTGGTTTGAACAAGACAGTGTTTTATTTAGGCTGATGCAATGAGACGTTGTGTGCTACTGTCTTCCTCCAGTCTTTGAGCCGTCTTACACATCCAGCTTAATGTGGATTGCGAATCACTGTGCTACTCGGCATTTTTCATATTAACGAACGTTACCAGTATGAAAGAAGTAGGGAAGGGACATAACTGTTAGGACAGTGGGAATCGAACGCGCTATCTTCGATTCTGTAGTGTTGCTTTTTCCCCATAGAGCCACCGAGCTATATTACACCTCAAACGTTTTGTACGAGCCTGTATTCTCTCAGAAACAAATTCATATGGACTTCATCCTCTGCTTTTGACCGAGGTTTCCGGAATTTTCCCTCAGTTCTGACGCAAAAGTCGGAGGAGAAAAGTCCGCTCTAGCCTATTCCCATGTGGGAACCCACCTTCTTCTCCTTCCTCCCAGCTTCTTGGTGGATGTCTGCAAAGAAGCGAGATCTCTACAGCGGCTCCCCTTGCCTCGGATGTGGAATAAAATGTGTGAATAGAAGGGAAAAAGGGGTTTCCGGAGGATTTCCTTGGTTATACAGCAATTATCGGTATTGGAAATCCCATGCCAGTTATTTTCAATTGAAAAATTGTTGTCTCGCTCTCATTTCCCTAGCATCTGATGATAATTCTACAAACGGCCTCTCCACTCGTGTAAGAAAAGAGTGAAATGCGCAAAATTAACGAATAAAACAGTTTCCTTAATTTATTTGCTAGCAAGAGGCCGTGTCGAAAGTCACGACCTGCAGTCATTGTGCGCTTTCATTCAAGTAATTTACCGCCCTTGGAAAAATTTTGTGCCATAAAGTATATGAAAATTAAACACTTGAAGCCTATGTGACAGCAAAAAAACGGTGCAACAACGCCATGGAAATGAAGGAGACTGAAAAAGCAAATAATCTTCTTCAGGAGTCCGATTTCGTGAGAGAATTCAAAATTAAAAGGAAGCAGTAACTGTCAATAAGAAGTCATCGAAATTGTTAAAGGGAACAGACGTTGACGAAACTAGCGTTAAAATGTATGATACGGTGAAACAAGGTACGGAAATAAGAAAAGTGAGATGTTGCACTATGATAGGTGTCTCCCTAATGCGTGCAAACTCTGAACAATATGCACCAAAGAAGAAATATGAGAAACACAGAGGGTCTGGCTTGAAAAAGGGTAAATGTACCCACGAAACGAACTAACTTTGTTTAATAGTGGAAGAAATAATGATGATCGATGAAGAAATCTTCATGGCATCTGCAAATAAAAAAACTTCCTATGATTTAAAATTTGGAGTGTATTTTAGGACTGAAGAAACCAGCATGACCGACGATCTGTTGGAAAGAGTGTGAAAAAAAAAATTGAAATATGTCAGCACAATTCCTGAGTCATCCTATCCTAGAAACTCTACCAAGTCAGAGAGCAGTACAGAAACGTTGCTAAGGTTGTTCATGTTTTTCGCTGCTGAAATAAATGCCTAGAAGACTAGTGTCGAACACTGCTTATTGATCTCTTTCGTATATTTCCTTAATGAAGATGTTCCTTCTGTTAAAATTGTTGATTTCAGAATGGACCCCACAGGAAACTGGTGAAGGAATAGTGGCGCAGTGTAACAATTCAGTATCTTATTCATGTTTGTAACTGAAATTTCTATTTTGTATTCTCGACCCAAAAATTTGCAGCTTAACAAGTGGTATACAAGCCATCGAAGATGCAATTGTTTCAAGACCACACAGTCAAATTTGGCAAGCGACAGATAAAACGTAGAGGTTCATTTCCTACAGAAAAATATTTTTTTATGTAACCCGTCCTAAATGGGCTATCCACCTGAGAAGTAGATAATGTTCTGAAAAAGAGCAACAACTGCATGCAGATTACGTTGCGTTAAACGTATTTTCGAATAAGTTTATCACAGGTGTGCAATCGGCTATAATCCTTAAGAGGTAGCAAGATGAAATTCCCTGCGTTGCCGTTAGCGAATTACTCTGGCTCTATGCGGGTTTCTGTTGTCTTGTAATCCAGGGTGGGTTATGGGATGTGCTTCCTGATAGATGCAGTAAACTTCGCAAAACGAAATCAACATGAAGCGTAAATGTGAATCAACGTAAATGTAACATTATTTTAACTGAATTTTGAATTATAAATCTCCAAAGCACTCCGTCTTCAGGCCACAAGTGGGCCATCGGGACCATCCGACCGCCGTGTCATCTTCATTTGAGGCTGCGGATAGGAGGGGCGTGTGGTCAGCACACCGCTCTCCCTGTCGTTATGGTGATTTTCTGTGACCGGAGTAAAAACTATTCGTTCGAGGAGCTCCCCAGTTGGCATCCCGAGGCTGAGTGCACCCCGAAAAACGGCAACAGCGCATGCCGGCCCGGATGGTAACCCATCCAAGTGCCGGCCACGCCCGACAGCGCTTAACTTCGGTGATCTCACGGGAACCGGTGTATCCACTGCGACAAGGCCGTTGCCGTTATTATAGTAGGACATGTTCTTAAAACCGGTATGCCTCGTCATATTTAAAGCGCATCATTTTCATATGTATGTCAGTAATACTTTTCATCGTGGCCTATTTCATCATTTTAAACTGTAGATAATGTTTTGCTGCAAATCTGAAGATGGTCATTGCTGACCGAAACCAGTAGTCTGACCTGACATGTTTTTGATCACAGACTTAAAGTCTATGCATAACAGTTAGTAAATGCTGGCCCCTATTTCGACCGCACAAGAGGTTGGGTTCTTCCTATGCGTGGGGCAGGGGTGCTGAAGATGGCGTACTGAAACGCCGAAACTGATCGCAAAAATAAATTGCTTTCGAAATATAGACGGCTGAATGCGTTTTCGATTTTAAATTTCGTACTGAACTGCCGAAGTCTTTCAACCACCCTGTAGAAACATGAACTTATAGGTATGTTCTGCAGTTTGGTGCAGACGCCACAGCAGTTGCATAAATCTCCAAAAGCGTCCGAATCTGTAGTAATATCTTACAAAAACAAACGGATAACAGCTGATGTTGCAAAGTCGTGTCAGACCTCTAAGAACTTCTTTTCCGTGAAAGAGAGTCATAGCGAGCTAGAGCTCTTAAATTTTTTTCACGGGTACAACATTATTTACGGGATGGTACTGATTACCACAAAAAGTGATGTAATGACAAAATAATGACACGTAGAAAATAAAAGCAAAAGAAATCTGGGATGTCTTAAAACAGGAAACTATAGCAGATAATCTAAAGCATAGTAACGTACAGATGAGGGATTGGAACTAAGTAATAAATGATCCGCTCCATTTAGTAAACTATCTGAACGAACATATCTCAAGCATTGCAGATAAACTACAACAAAAATTCCCAGTTGCAGATGTAACACCTGTAAGAAGTCATGCAGTAAATACAATGAAGTTATTACCAACCACAGAGCACGACGTCAAGCAAACAAACAAAAACATAAAAAAAATAAAAAGTCAGCGGGAATAAATGAAGTACTAAACTGTGTGCTGAGACAAAGCATTTTGATTACACAAGGTCCATTAACGAACATAATAAATAAGCACCAGGCAACTTTCCAGAGTGTTTAAAACAGGCAAGAGGTACACGGAAGAGCCTAAGAAACTGGTACACCTGCCAAATATCATGTAGGGCCCCGCGAGCACGCAGAAGTGCCGTAATACGAGGTGGCATGGACTCGACTAATGTCTGAAGTGGTGCTGGAGGGAATCTACACTATGAATTCTGCAGGGATGTCCATAAATCCGTAAGAGTACGAAATGGTGGAGATCTCTTCTCAAAAGAACTTTGCAGTGCAAACCAGATGTGCTCAATAATGTTCATGTCTGGGGGGTTCAGTGGTCAGCGAATATGTTTAAACTCAGTTTAGCCACTCTCTAGCAATTGTGGAAGTGAGGGGCGTTGCATTGCCCTGCCGGAATAGTCTAAGTCCGTCGGAATGCACAAACGACAGGAATGGATGAAGATGATCAGAGTGGATGCTTACGAACGTGTCAACTGTCGGAGTCTAATCTGGACGTATCAGGGGTCCCGTATCACTCCAACTGCACATGCCCCACACCATTACAGATCCTCAACCGGCTTGAACAGTTCCCTGTTGACACGCGGGGACCATGGATTCATGAGGTTGTCCTCATACCCGTACACGTCCATCTACATCCACATCTACATGACTACTCTGCAATTCACATTTAAGTGCTTGGCAGAGGGTTCATCGAACCACAATCATACTATCTCTCTACTATTCCACTCCCGAACAGCGAGCGGGAAAAACGAACACCTAAACCTTTCTGTTCGAGCTCTGATTTCTCTTATTTTATTTTGATGATCATTCCTACCTATGTAGGTTGGGCTCAACAAAATATTTTCGCATTCGGAAGAGAAAGTTGGTGACTGAAATTTCGTAAAAAGCTCTCGCCGCGACGAAAAACGTCTATGCTGTAATGACTTCCATCCCAACTCGTGTATCATATCTGCCACACTCTCTCCCCTATAACGCGATAATACAAAACGAGCTGCCCTTTTTTGCACCCTTTCGATGTCCTCCGTCAATCCCACCTGGTAAGGATCCCACACCGCGCAGCAATATTCTAACAGAGGACGAACGAGTGTAGTGTAAGCTGTCTCTTTAGTGGACTTGTTGCATCTTCTAAGTGTCCTGCCAATGAAACGCATCCTTTGGCTCGCCTTCCCGACAATATTATCTATGTGGTCCTTCCAACTGAAGTTGTTCGTAATTTTAACACCCAGGTACTTAGTTGAATTGACAGCCTTGAGAATTGTACTATTTATCGAGTAATCGAATTCCAACGGATTTCTTTTGGAACTCATGTGGATCATCTCACACTTTTCGTTATTTAGCGTCAACTGCCACCTGACACACCATACAGCAATCTTTTCTAAATCGCTTTGCAACTGATACTGGTCTTCGGATGACCTTACTAGACGGTAAATTACAGCATCATCTGCGAACAGTCTAAGAGAACTGCTCAGATTGTCACCCAGATCATTTATATAGATCAGGAACAGTAGAGGTCTCAGGACGCTTCCCTGGGGAACACCTGATATCACTTCAGTTTTACTCGATGATTTGCCGTCTATTACTACGAACTGCGACCTTCCTGACAGGAAATCACGAATCCAGTCGCACAACTGAGACGATACCCCATAGCTCCGCAGCTTGATTAGAAGTCGCTTGTGAGGAACGGTGTCAAAAGCTTTCCGGAAATCTAGAAGTACGGAATCAACTTGAGATCCCCTGTCGATAGCGGCCATTACTTCGTGCGAATAAAGAGCTAGCTGCGTTGCACAAGAGCGATGTCTTCTGAAGCCATGCTGATTACGTGTCAATAGATCGTTCCCTTCGAGGTGATTCATAATGTTTGAATACAGTATATGCTCCAAAACCCTACTGCAAACCGACGTCAATGATATAGGTCTGTAGTTAAATGGATTACTCCTACTACCCTTCTTGAACACTGGTGCGACCTGCGCAATTTTCCAATCTGTAGGTACAGATCTATCGCTGAGCGAGCGGTTGTATATGAGTGCTAAGTAGGGAGCTATAGTATCAGCGTAATCTGAAAGGAACCTATTCGGTATACAATCTGAACCTGAAGACTTGCCCCTATCAAGCGATTTGAGTTGCTTCGCAACCCCTAAGGTATCTACTTCTATGTCAGTTTGGTAACAGAGAGAAGTATTTGTGTGTCAGTGTATGTGTGGGGGAAGGTGGACTGACAGCAATGAGTGAGTACAGATGGAACTAGTTAGCAGCAGTATTCACTGAGGTAACAGAAGTCATGGTATAGCGATATGAACATATGCAGATGACGGTAAAATCGTGTACCAAAGGTATAAAAGAACGCTGTCATTTGTACTCATGTGCTTAAAGTGAAAACTGAGTACCGATGGCATGCACTTAACAAATGAGGGCATCGGCTTTTGCGTAAGTCGATAGTGCTAACAGACAAACAACACTGTTGGAAATAACCACAGAAATCAATGTGGGACGGACGACGAACGTATCTGTTAGAACAGTGGGGTGAAATTTGGCGTTAACTGATTATGGCAGCAGACGACCGACGCGAGTGCCTTTGCTAATAGAACGAAATCGCCTGCAGCGCTACTACTGCACTCCTCATCATGTCGGTTGGATTCTACACGTCTGGAAAACTGTTGTCTGATCAAATGAGACCCGATTTCAGTTGGAAAGAGTTAACGGTAAGGTCGACTGTGGTGCAGACTCCAGGAAGCCACGAATCCGAGTTGTCAACAAGGCACTTTGCAAACTGGTGGTGGTTCCATAACGGTGTGGGCATGTGTTCATGGAATGGACTGGGTCAACTGGTCCAAATGAACCGATCTTTTACTGTAAATTCTTATTTAGAGTACGCGTAGATCATTTGCAGTCATTCATAAATTTCATATACCTAAACAACGATGGGAGTTTTGTGGATGATAATGCGCCGTGTCACCGGTCCCCAATTGTTCGAGGTTGGATTGAAAAACATTCTGGACAATTTAAGATCGGCCGACTTCAATCCCATCGAACACTTATGGACCATAATAGAACTATTTGAGATGTGGTGCTACAGACGAATGTAGGAAATTGGGTGGACTGATAAGGTAAAGAATGAAGTTCTGCGAAGAATCGGAGAGGAAAGGAATATATGGGAAACACTGACAAGGAGAAGGGACAGGATGATAGGACATCGGTTAAGAAATCGGGGGATCACTTCAATGGTACTAGAGGAAGCTTTATAGCGCAAAACTGTAGAGAAAGACAGAGAGACTGGAATACATTCAGCAACTAACTGCGGAACTAGGTCGCAGGTTCTACTCAGAGATGAAGAGGTCGACACGGGAGAGGAATTCGTTGCTGGCTGAATCAAACCAGTCAGAAGATTAATGACTCAAAAAATAAAATCGAGAGGTCAGTTCGTGGACAAAAACTTGCACCAGCAACACTTCCAAAGTTATGGACAGGTATAGAAACAGCATGACTCAATATTACTGCAGAGGACTTGTTGAGTCGGTACCACTACGCAGGGTAAAACGAGGTCCGACATGATATTAGGAGGTATCCCACGACTTCTGTCACAAAGTAGAGATAAACAGGCTTTCACTTGGTACTCACCCTCATTCTGTCAGAGGCTTTGGCAAAGAAGGTGGAGGAGCAGACAGAGGTTCAGGGCATCCTCTTGGCCTTGGGGTGGGAAAATGCCCTAAAGAATCAGCAATGATCATCAGCATGAGGATGCAGAAGACAATGGGTACCACTGCATTAAAGACACATAATGTGTATCCACAGGACATGTGCCCTCTAATTGAAAAAGTGTCATGGGATCTCTCCATTGGCAAAAGATCACGTAACATTCCGCCAGTGCGGACGGTGTTTGCTTCGTGATACATTACCCGTGTTAAAATGCACCGTTTACCAATTGCGGAAAAGGTCGATATTGTGTTGATGTATGGCTATTGTGATCAAAATGCCCAACAGGCGTGTGCTATGTATCCTGCTCGGTATCCTGGACGACATCATCCAAGTGTCCGGACCGTTCGCCGGATAGTTACGTTAATTAAGGAAACAGGAAGTGTTCAGCCACATGTGAAACGTCAACCACGACCTGCAACAAATGATGATGCCCAAGTAGGTGTTTTAGCAGCTGTCGCGACTAATCCGCACGTCAGTAACAGACAAAATGCGCGAGAATCGGGAATCTCAAAAACGTCGGTGTTGAGAATGCTACATCAACATCGATTGCACCCGTATCACATTTCTATGAACCAGGAATTGCATGGCGACGACTTTGAACATCGTGTACAGTTCTGCCACTGGGCAGAAGAGAAATTACGGGACGATGACACATTTTTTTCGCACTCGTTCTATTTAGTGACGAAGCGTCATTCACCAACAGCAGCAACGTAAACCGGTATAATATGCACTATTGGGCGACGGAAAATCCACGATAGCTGCGACAGGTGGAACATCAGCGACCTTGGCGGGTGTATGGTGCGACATTATGGGAGGAAGGATAATTGGTCCCCATCTAAGTGGTGCAACGTATGCTGATTTCCTACGTAATTTCCTACCGACGTTATTACAAGATGTTTCACTGCATGACAGAATGGCGATATTGTTGCAACCTGATGGGATGTCCGTCACATAGCTTGCGTGCGGTTGAAGCGGCATTGAATAGCATATTTCATGACAGGTGGATTGGTCGTCGAAGCACCATACCATGGCCCGCACGTTCACCGGATGTGACGTCCCCGGATTTCTTTCTGTGGGGAAAGTTGATGAATATTTGCTATCCTGATCCACTGACAACGCCTGACAACATGAGTTAGCGGATTGTCATTTCATATGCGAACATTACGGAAAGCGAACTACTTACTGTTGAGAGGAATGTCGTTACACGTATTGCCAAATGTAGCTTTTTCGTTTGACGCTTATTTCGTGAGATATTTGGCCCGGTCACGATCAATGGATCACCTCCTATAGTGTCTGTACAAGGGAGATATATTTGAGGGCTATATTATGGAAATGGAAGAAGACATAGAAGAAGATGAGAAGAGAGATATGATACTTCGTGAAGGCTTTGACAAAGCACTGAAAGACCTCAGTCGAAATAAAGCCTTGGGAATAGACAGCATTTTGTTAGAGCTACTGATAGCCTTGGTAGAGCCAGCTATGACAAAAACTCTTCCATCTGATCAGCAAGATGTGGTAGACAGACTTCAAGAAGAATATAATAATTCCAATTCCAAATAAAGCAGGTGTTGACAGAGAGATGTGGAAATTACCGACCTATCGGTTTAACAAGTCACGGATGCAGAATATTAACACAAATTCTTTACAGAAGAATGGGAAAACTGGTAGAAGCGGACCTCGGGGAAGATCAGTTTGAATTTGAGAGAATGTAGGAACACGCGAGGTACCTTACAATTTCTCATAGAAGATAGGATAGGGAAAGACAAACCTATGTTTATAACATTTGCATACTTAGAGAAAGCTTTTGACAATGTTGACTGGAATACTCTCCCCAAATTCTAAAGGTGGCAGGGGTAAAATACAGACAACGAAAGGCTATTTTCAATTTGACCAGAAACCAGATGGTAGCTATAAGAGTCGAGGGGTACGAAAGAGATGCAGTGGTTAAGAAGGGAGTGGGGCAGGGTTGTAGCCTATTCCTTGTGTTATTCAATCTGTATAGTGAGCAAGCAGTAAAGAAGACTAAAGGGAGAAGAAATAAATACTTTGAGGTTTGTCAGTGATCGTAATTCTGTCAGAGACAGCAAAGAACCTGGAAGAGCAGTTGAAGGGAATGGACAGTGTCTTGACAGGAGTATATAAAAAGAACATAAACAAAAGCAAAACGAGGACAATAGAATGTAATCGAATTAAACCAGGTGATGCTGAGGGAATTTGATTAGGAAATGAGAAACTTAAAATAGTAAACGCGTTTTGATATTTCGAAACCAAAATAACTGATGATGGTCGAAGTTCAGAGGACATAAAATGCAGACTAGCAATGGCAAGAAAAGCGTTTCTGAAGAAGAGAAATTAGTTAACGTCGAGTACAGATTTAAGTGTCAGGAAGTGCTTTTTGAAAGTATTTGTTGGAGTGTAGCCATGTACGGAAGTGAAACATGGACGATAAACGGTTTAGACAAGAAGAGAACAGAAGCTTTTGAAATGCGGTGCTATTGCAACATGCTTAAGATTAGATGGGTAGATCAAGTCGCTAATAAGAAGGTACTGAATAGAACTGGGAAGAAGAGAACTTTGTATTATAACCTGACTAAAAGAAGGGATCATTTGGTGGTACACATTATGAGGCATCAATTGATCACCAATTTAGTACTGGAGAGAAGAGTGGGGGGTGAAAATCGTAGAGGGAAACCAAGAAATGAATACAGTAAGCAATTTCGGAGTGATGTAGGTTGCAGTAGTTATTCTGAAATGAAGAGGCTTGCACAGGATACAATAGCATGGAGAGCTGCATCAAACCAGTCTTTGGACTGAAGACCATAACTACAGGAATGTCATTAGCGAATCTTATCACTGATATCCGTTCACTCTGAATAGCTGATTATGTGTACAAAGCCCTCATTAACTAACAAGCTGGATTTCGACCAGGAAAATCATACTGTGGCCAAATCCTTAATCTCACACAGTACATCGAAGAGGGCTATCAGAGAGGAGAAGTAACTGGGATCGCATTCCTGGATCTCAGTGCTGCATATGACACAGTTAACCATAAGTTGCTTACCCAGAAAGTGTATAATGTCACTAAGGACTACACCCTTTCAATGTTCATGAAATGCATGCTACAGAACAGACGCTACTATGTAACCTTACAATCTAAAAACAGCCGATGGAAGACAAAGAAAAATGGACTTGCACAGGGTAGTGTCTTGGCTCCAATATTATTTAACATCTATACCAATGATCTTCCCTTCAGCCACCAGACACGAATGTTCATATACGCTGATGATGCAGCAGTGGCCACACAGGATAAAACCTTTGAACAAGTGGAGGAAAATCTCACAGGAGCCTTAACAGAACTTGCTACCTATTACGACGGCAATAATCTCAAACCAAACCCTAGTAAATCTCAAGTATCCGCCTTCCATCTTAGGAACAAACAAGCCAAACGGAAACTCCGAGTCACGTGGCAAGGGGAAAAGCTGAAACATACAAACAGCCCAAAATACCTGGGAGTAACATTGGACAGAGCACTTACTTTTAAGCTGCACTGTCACAACACTAAAAAACGGGTTTGTGCCAGGAACAACATATTGCGGAAGCTAACAGGTTCATCGTGGGGAGCTCAACCACATGTTTTGCGCACCACGGTCTGGTGCTGAGTATCTCAGCAGCGGAATTTGCGGCGCCAGTTTGGAGGAACTCTACTCACACAAAGCAAGTTGACGTCGCCTTAATCGAAACTGTACGTATTGCCACAGGATGCCTCAAACCAACTCCCACAGACATCATTTATCCCATTATAGGCATAGCACCACCCACTATCCGCAGACAAGTAGCCGCCGAGATCGAAAGATTAAAACAAATGAATGATCCTCGACACCCGTTGCATATGCACCGAAAACAATATGTCCGGCTGAAATCCCGCAGGAGTTTCATTGAAACTACTGAAGAGCTTGCCACCAAGCCCGTCGCAAGGCGGCTATCTCTTTGGGAAGAAATGGTGCCACACTCCACAATGGAACTACTTGAGGAAGGATCTGCAGGATTTCAACTACCTTTTACAACTTGGAGGTCATTAAACCGGCTGCGTACTGGAGTAACTGCAAATCAAACCTATTTGAATAGGGTTACAGTGATAGCGATAGGTGTGAATGAGGAGCAATACAGGACTTGGACCACCTACTGATTTGCCCAGATATGTCTATAACATTCACTAAAGATGATATTTTGAAAGTCAATGACAAAGCAAACTTCGTTGCTAATTACTGGGAAGGGAAGATATAATTGGTGCATCCGGATACGGAAGAAGAAGAACTCTGAATTTTAATTCCATTCGTGAACCTTTCTTTTATTTCCGCCTTTGTTTCTTCGATATATAGATTGAACAGTAGAAGCAAAATACGGCATCCCTGTCTTACATCCTTTTTAACACGAGCACTTCGTTCCTGTCTTCCATTCTTATTGTTTCCTCTTGGAAATGTATATTACTTGTATTTTTTATAGATTAATCCTATTTATAATTTGCAAAATGTAGCACCATTTGATATTGTCGGGGACTTTTCCAGGATCGACAAAACGAACGTGTCGTGTTTTGATTTTTCTCAAGACTTGCTTTCACTATCAAACGCATCGTCAGAACTGCCCTCTTGTGCCTTTGTCACTCTAAGTGTGGCTAGATTTAATAATTTTCGGGAACTTTTGAATACCACTGAGCCTTGTGGCTCAGTCAGCGATGTTCCCACCGCCTGTATGGGTCATCTTTCCGGAGCTGTGCGCAGAGCGAGCGGTGGCGCCTACTAGCGGGCCGTTCAGGGAGGGAGCGGTAAGTTCCAGCAAGTAGGGTGGAATTTTGCTTTGGGACGCCTAGCAGTAACGTCGTTTGCCAAGTTTGGCGGACAGTACAGGTGCCGGGCGTGGCAGCAGGAAGAGCACACCTAAAAGGGGCTGTTTAGCCGGGTGATGGCGCCGTAGGAAATGTCGCAGGCGTGGAAGCCGTCACGTTACTGGGAAGCCGTCGGTGTATTTCGGTTGCTATATGTCTCCTGGCACCGGGATCTGAGGCGGCTAGCATCGTCGAACAAGAACAAGAGGTCTGTTGTAGATACCCACTAATTCTGGGATATTTCGTGCCTATTCGTTACCGTTGCTGCTCCCGTTTGGGGGTTCATGCCGAGTCTGTATTGGAAACAGCTGAGAGCGAGCGATCACTTCTGGGCGTAGTTTGTTGAAGCCCACGAGGTTGCATGGTCACATGAAATTTTGCATTTTATATCCTACGTTGTAGGGTGCCTGCCATTTAAGTAACGCAGTTGTGTGCCATGGTATCTGATTTGTTGTTGCCTATACTCTGAATTACTACATTTTCTCATTAAATTTGAGTAAATTGTTCTTCATGTTGCTCATATTTTCTGAGTAAATAACTTTTAAGTCATTTCACTAAATGTGTAATGCCGTGGTTTCTGAATGTTTAAATTTGGAGTGAAAGGCTATTTACAATTTGTACACAAACCAGATGGCAGTTATAAGAGTCGAGGGACATGAAAGAGAAGCAGTGGTAGCGAAGGGAGTGCGACAGGGTTGTTGCCTCTCCCCGATGTTATTCGATCTGTGTAAAGAAAAATTTGGAGTAGGAATTAAAATCCACGGAGAAGAAATAAAAACCTTGAGAGAGCAAAGGACCTGGAAGAGCAACTGAACAGAATGGACATGGTCTTGAAAGGAGGATATAAGATGAACATAAACAAAAGCAAAACGAGAATAATGGAATGTAGTCGAATTAAATCGCATGATGCTGCGGGAATTAGATTAGGAAATGAGACGTTTAAAGTAGTAAATGAGTTTTGGTATTTGGGGAGCAAAATATCGATGATGGTCGAAGTAGAGAGGATACAAAATGTAGACTGGCAATGGCAAGGAAAGCATTTCTGTAGAAGAGAAATTTGTTAACATCGAGTATAGATTTAAGTGTCAGGAAGTCGTTTCTGAAAGTATTTGCATGGAGTGTAGCCATGTATGGAAGTGAAACGTGGACGATAAATAGTTTGGGCAAGAAGAGAATAGAAGCTTTCGAAATGTGGTGCTACAGAAGAATGCTGAAAATTAAATGGGTAGATCAGGTAACTAATGAGGAGGTATTGAACAGTATTGGAGAGAAGATAAATTTGTGGCACAACTTGACTAGAAGAAGGGATCGGTTGGTAGGGGATATTCTGAGGCATGAAAGGATCACCAATTTAGTACTGGGGGGGCAGCATGGAGGGTAAAAATCGCACCGGGAGACCAAGAGATGAACACAGAGAACAGATTCAGAAGGGCGTAGGTTGCAGTAGGTACTGGGAGATGAAGAACCTTGCACAGGATAGAGGAGCATGGAGAGCTGCATCAAACCAGTCTGCGGATTGAAGACCACAATAACAACAAATTTTGAAGTAACTTGCTCTCATCTAAATGTAAATTTAAAGATGTGTGGTAATTTTTAAAAATGTCTTGATGGTTTTATTTGATATTTGTCTTGTTCAAATGTGCCAAATAAATGTTCAGTGAAACTGTAGATGGTGATTGTCTGATGTGGCACTTAGTCCAGTCCTATAACCCCACAGCCTATAGTTCTGAGCTTGTGTCGTTGTGTAAAAGGTTGAATTCCGTGCTGTGCTGACACATCAGCCACCTCGAGCTGTAACTGGGTAGAACCCAAGTGGGTTACTGAAGCCAAGGACAATATCATTAAATGTTCGACAGAAGAACTCAAGAAAATCAGAATTCCCTGGTGCCGTAAAGTCCACCTCCGTAACGCTGTGGGCAGAGAGGCTGAGTGTTACGAGCAGGCCTGGGTTCGATTCCTGGTAGTGTCAGGTGGGACGACTGGTACGGCGTGCACTCAACCCCTTCAGACCGATCAAGAAGCTCCTTTAGTGATAAGTGTCGGTTCCACGGTCAAGAAAGGCGACTATGTCCGACACCTCTCCTTAATGAAGTTGGTAGAGTACGACACGGTAGTTAGTCAGTCCCGACTGGCTTCAAACTTTTCTTGCCTTGGCACTACTACTAAGAAGTTTCCTAAGTTCTTCCTGTGAGTATTAGCAAAGTGTCTGGTAGTGTGAGAGGGTAGTGTGCTGGGTAAGCAAAACACAGCAGTCGTCCGGCGCCACGTGAGCGGGCAGCAGCAGGTGTGGTCGCGTCGTGTCGCGTGTCTGACGTGAGCGGCGCGCCCCACCTCTCGTGGCCTGGGTAAATGGCCCGTACCCGCCGATCATGGCCTACCGCAACGCCTCGTCGCGCCGCCGTATCTGTTTACGCTCCAAAGTTGGTGTCATCAATGGCAGCCGCTGAGTGGGGCTGGTGGGAGGGCGGGTGCGGCTGACCGCGTCACACTTGGCCGCAACTTGGTTTACGGCCGCCCCCGCCCCCGCCCCCGCCCCCGCCTCCGACGCCCCGTGGCCGGCGCCCCGCCGCCTCCACACGCAACAGTCCCTGGCGGCCGGCCGCAACGTTCACAGCAGGCGCCGGGCAGCTTGTATCGCCGTTTCTCTCCCGTTTGCACCACAAATCACCAACGGATACATTCATGACGTCTTGCCAACTACTTTCGTTGTCGAGTAATCAGCATGAAACGGAACTACCACGGGTTCACTGTTACCAGTCACCAATTATTTTATTTTATTTCCACTATGCGTTTCAGAGTAATTAAAACTCAACCATAAGCGTTGCTTATACACTATTGGCCATTAAAATTGGTACACCAAGTAGAAATCCAGATGATAAATGGGTATTCATTGGACAAATATACTGGAACTGACATGTGATTATATTTTCACGCAATTTGGGTGCATAGATCCTGAGAAATCAGTACCGAGAACAACCAACTCTGGCCGTAATAACGGCCTTGATACGCCTGGACATTCAGTCAAACAGAGCTTGGGTGGTGTGTACAGGTATAGTTCCCCGTGCAGCTTCAACACGATACCATAGTTCAACAAGAGAAGTGACTGGCGTATTGTGACGAGTCAGTTGCTCAGCCACCATTGACGAGATGTTTTCAACTGGTGAGAGATCTGGAGAATGTGCTGGCCAGGGCAGCAGTCGAACATTTTCTGTATCCAGAAAGGCCCGTACACGACCTGCAACATGCGGTCGTGCATTATGCTGCTAAAATGTAGGGTTTCGCGGGGATAGAATGAAGGGTAGAGCCACGGGTCGTAACACCTCTGAAATGTAACGTCCACTGTTCAAAGGGCCGTCAATGCGAACAAGAGGTGACCGAGACGTGTAACCATTGGCACCCCATACCATCACCTCGGGTGATACGCCAGTATGCCGATGACCAATGCACGCTTCCAATGTGCATTCAAAGCGATGTCGCCAAACACGGATGCGACCATACGGTCCTGTAAACAGAACCTGGATTCATCCGAAGAAAATGACGTTTTGACATTCACGCACACAGGTTCGTCGTTCAGTACACCATCGCATCTGTGATGCAGCGTCAAGGGTAACTGCAGCCATTGTCTCCGAGCTGATAGTCCATGCTGCTACAAACGTCGTCGAACTGTTCGTGCAGATGGTTGTTGTCTAGCAAATGTCCCCATGTGTTGACTCAGGGATCGAGACGTGGCTGCACGATCTGTTACAGCTATGTGGATAAGATGCCTGCCATCTCGAGTGCTAGTGATACAGAGGCCGTTGGGATCCGGCACGGCGTTCCGTATTATCCTCCTGAACCCACCGATTCCATATTCTGCTAACAGTCATTGGATCTCGACCAACGCCAGGTGCAATGTCGCGATACGATAAACGGCAATCGCGATGGGCTACAATCCGACCTTTATCAAAGTCGGAAACGTGATGGTATGCATTTATCCTCCTTACACGAGGCATCACATCAACGTTTCACCAGGCAACGCCGGTCAACCGCTGTTTGTGTATGAGAAATCGGTTGGAAACTTTCCTCGTGTCAGCACGCTGTAGGTGTCGCTACCGGCGCCAATCTTGTGTAAATGCTCTGAAAAGCTAATCATTTGCATGTCGCAGCATCTTCTTCCTGTCGGTTAAATTTCGCGTCTGTAGCACGTCATCTTCGTGGTGTAACAATTTTAGTGGCCAGTAGTGTAGTTACTGGGTGTTCATGACAACCCCAGTAATGTATTACTGGCTGAACGGAGCGAACACCGAAAAAACTGCGTCGAATATACCTCTGCAAGAAATTCCCCATGCAGCATTGTACTTCGACGAATACGAACTCGATAACGAAAACATCCGGAAATGAACCGTCCTACTGCGTGTGCGGAAGGTATTGGATAAAAAAGCAGCTTTTAACCGTCGTGGCTCAGTATATGGAAATGCTGACATGAAGTCACCTGGTGCGGGAAAGTCTTCTTCTATCGCTCTACAACAGGGTGTACGGAACGTCGACTCTGCAGATTGATGTCAGGACCAGTTTAACGTGTCAGAACCAGGGAACAACAAAAGGAACTGCAACACAATTCCTGCTTCACTATCACGGCGTGTGTGTGTGGTGTATACAGATGGCTTCAAGTCTGGCGAGGGGCTGGTAGTGCTTACTGGGTACCCCAAAGCAAACAACAAGGCCTGTACAAGCTGCTCCACTACTCCTGCTGCTGAGCTGACTGCCATTTTGGAAGCTCTCCTATTCGCGCGGACGTCCACATCAGACACAACAGTCATCATCACTGGAATTATGTCAGCCCTACAACTGATCAGAAACCATCTTGATATTTGTATCGACACAGCATCTGCATCAATTGTCGACGTTGTGTTTCAGGTGCAGAGGTACTGTAAAATGTATGTGAAATCATAAGGGACTTAACTGCTAAGGTCATCAGTCCCTAAGCTTACACACTACTTAACCTAAATTGTCCTGAAGACAAACACACACACCCATGCCCGAGGGAGGACTCGAACCTCCGCCGGGACCAGCCGCACAGTCCATGACTGCAGCTCCCTACACTGCTCGGCTAATCCCGCGCGGCTGCAGAGGTACTGTCGCAACATTGTTATGGTATGGATGAAAGGCCACTCTGGGATACATGGAAATGAACAAGTAGATGCCCTAGCTTAGCAAGCGTCTCTGCATTGAGCTATTATGTGAGATGAGCTTCCTCTCACAGATATGATACCCATGCTCAGAAAGCGGTTGTCCTCGGATTCGCAAGAGAAACGGTCGCGGACATCTAAAATCAAAAGCAGTCACTATGCACAAGTTAATCTCACGATTCCAAGAGTACCATCGTTTAATAAGGCACAAACATCAATACTTCATGACTATTGTAGAACGGTTGACATTTAATCACTGGAAGTTCAACAAACGCCTCTACCTATGCTCCACACCTCTATGTGTCTGCGAAGAGGAAGACGATCCAAACCATTTATTTATACGATGTGTTCGGAACACTTATTACATAAACGTCCTTGGAAGTAAAATGGTTCAAATGGCTCTGAGCACTATGGGACTTAACATCTGAGGTCATTAGCCCCGTAGAACTTAGAAATACTTAAAGCTAACTAACCTAAGGACATCACACACATCCATGCCCGAGACAGGATTCGAACCTGTGACCGTAGCAGTCGCGCAGTTCCAGCCACCAGCGGCCGGCCCTTGTAAGAAATCTTCGAGCTCTTAGTCATCAGTTCCAAAGCAACCTCCAAACTTCGTTAGTATTCAACGACATTTGTACATATAAGCTACTATATGAGTTCGTCAACAGTGCCAACATCAAGATATAGCTCCACCTTGTTAGTATCCAACGATTGCAAAATACGAGCTATTATAAGAATTCGTCAACAGTGCCAACATTAGCTAAGATGTAGCTTCCAGCGCTGCTAATTTAACGTTCCAGGTACTCACAATGCCAGGGCAAAAGTATGTAGAATATGGAACGCTTAGCCTCTAAGTGTATATCATTATCTACCTCCTACGTGTACATGTCTGCATACTGGTGTATCTATACGTGTGGCTGCTAAACACAACTCTAGTTCTTGTACGCTCTTCTCCTGTTCTGTTTATATGGTACTGATAGACCTGTAGAAATATTCAATTCTCTCTCCGCAGCTTTTGAAACATTTCTCACAGGACATACGAAGAACATTTTATTGTTAATTTCGGTATATAGTCATTTATGTTGACTGAACTGGAAACATCTCAAATGTGTACCGACGGCGAGGTATCATTTCTTATTGTGTTACCAGTAGTGTTTTTATAGTACAATACCAGTGTGTATCCTGTGTTCCATTTTCGTTTTGATTAGTCGTTTTGTACACGCTGATTGTAAATATTGTTTTATGTGGAATTAGTCTTTATTAAATCCTTTGTTACTTTGTATCAGGGTACGACTTAAATAATGTCCACCATGAATTTTCAGAACAATTGTAAGATAACATTTCCTGTGATTACCTGGCTGAATGGTCACGTTCCGAAAGTTAAGTAATTAAAAAAAAGGCCCCCGTCAATAGAAGGATTTACTTTGATTATCATTAGGTAGATTTACGTGGATTAATAGCGGTACATGTGTTGTGTTATGGCTCTGGACTAGCCTTTGGCACTGCCTCCACTGGCCAGAAAGCTCTCTGAGCAGACGAAAGGAAAGGATCCTGTCACAACTGGAGAGACAGAGATTGCCCCACAGTTGTGATATAATACATACATATCGCACTATTGTGCATTAATCCACCTGATGATGAAGGCATAAACATGTAAAACACGTCTTGGAAATAAAAATAAACTGTACTTGTAACAGTAAAGTTGCCTCAATCGGTAGTATATGTTAGTAGATGTCTAACTGTGGGTATGTCTTTTGCACCGACTACCCCTTTCCAGAGAGGAAGTACCAAAATACTTATGTAGTGAAATTAATACATATTAATAAAATGTTCCGGGCTATATGCTGTGGTCGAATGGATTTCTCCTTAAAATTTGACGTTTCGTTCCCATCTGTGGAGGACATTTTCAAGGAGGGTCGTAGCTTTTTTGCATGTCCGATTCACACCGTGCCCGCTTCTCAGTCGCTTGAAAATGTCCTCCGCAAATGGAGACGAAACGTCAGGTTTTAGAGTGAAAACCATTCGACCACGATGTAATGACCCGGAATATTTTATTAATTGTGACATTTCCGGCCACGAAGGCTTACATATTACAGTGAAATTAATGTTTGCCGGCACGGATTGTAGTTTCTAAATAGAGTGCAGTGTAGATAACATCATCTAATGATACGACCAGGCTCGGACGAAGCAAGCCCTATTTAGATCTAAAATACGCAGAGTGGTGTAACAGTCATCCGCATTTGGTGCCGATGACAGCTGCAATAACCTTGTGTATGTCTATGTTTAAAGGTGACTTACTTCAGTTGGAATAGGTCATATTAATAAATTACGCTCTATACATAAACGTACAAAATCGATGTTTGTCCTATCGCCATTATTCTACCTTTCTGTTAATTAGTTTAATTTCATTGTAGACATACTTGCCTGCACCGTTCTTCCTTAGAGTTCGAAGACTTATTTTATACCTGGCACATAAGGGACGTCGGCGCAGTAACTACGGTGCAATTAGTAACTGCAACATTCTTATGTGCATTCGACCATTCAGTTGTGAGCAGGCTGTGTCGAGTAGTGGTTGTGCGACCATAGTGTGTCAAGATTCACCTTAGACGGTGAATGGACATAATGGAAGGAGGGGAACTATGGCCAAAGTTTATATGAAATATGTGGAGAAGTAAGTGCCGAGTAAATGGATCAAGGCAGGGAAAGACCCTCCGTGGTTTAATAAAAAAAAAATCGGGAAATGCTGAGGAAGCAAAGACTGTTGCTCTCTCGGTTCAAAAAAAGAAAGGATGACAGACAAAGGTTAGTAGTAATTCGTACGTCTGAAAAAGATCGATGAGCGAAACTTACCACTACCGTCATAGCTTAGCAGAAGAGCTTGTTGAGAACCCGAGAAAATTGTGATCCTATGCAAAATCGCTCAGCTATCAAAGGCTTCTGTCCACCTACTCGTTGGCCAGTCTGATGTGACAACAGGAGACAGCGGAAGAAAGAGCGGAGCTTTTAAATTTAGCGCCTAGAAAACATTCACGCAGGAGGATCGTACAAACATACCGTCGTTTGACTGTCGCACGGACTCCCATGAGGACGAAATAGTAATAGGCATCCCTGGCGTAGATAAGCAACTCAAAGAGTTGAAAGCAAATAACCGCCAGCTCCGGATGGAATCCCAGTTCTGTTTTACAGAGAGTACCCTCCCGTATTGGCCCCTCACTTACTTTGCATTTACCGCAAATCTCTCGTCCAGCGCAAAGTTCCAAGCGACTGGGAAGAAATGCAGGTGACTTCTGTATATAAGAAGGATGAAAGAGTGGACCCGCAAAACTACAGACCAATATCCTTTACATCGGTCTGGTGCAGATTTCTTGAAAACAGATTTGGAAAGAGCAGCTTGCCCCTTTCTAGCACGGTAACCGGCGAACCATAAATGAAGGGCCACAGACAGATTTCATATCCGTTGATTTTCGGAAAGCGTTTGACATGGTGTCTCACTGCAGACTGTTACCGAAGGTACGAGTATACGGAATAGGTTCCCTGAAATGTTAGTGGCTGGAAGGCTTCTTAAGTAATATAACCCAGTACGTTGTTCTCGACGGCGAGTTTTTATCAGACACAAGAGATCGTCGGGAGAGCACCAGGGCAATGTGCTAGGACTGCTGTTATTTTCTGTGTACGTACATGATCTGGCGGACAAGGTGGACAGCAATCTGCGGCCGTTTGCTGATGAATACGTATGTGGTACATGAACGGTGACTAGGAGAATGCAAGATGACAGCCAAAATTTCCAGTTGGTGTGTTGAGTGGCAGATTGCTTTAAATGTATAAAAATATAAGTTAATGCAGGGTAGTACAAAAACAATCCCGTAATGTTTGAATACAATATTAGTAGTAGCCTGCTTGACACAGTCACGTCTATTAAGCATTTGGGCATAATGTTGCTTAGCGGTATGAAATGGACGAGCACATAAGGTTAGTAGTAGGGAAGGCGAATGGTCGACGTCACTTTACGGGGAGAATTTAAGGAAAGTGCGGTTCAACTATAGGAGAGACCGAATATGAAGCGCAATCCATTCTTGGGTACTGCTCGAGTGTTTGGGTTCCTTATTAGCTCGGTTTAAAAGAAGACATCGAAGCATTTCAAAGGCGGCCTGTAGATTTGTTACCAGTAGTGTAGATCAACACGCGAGTATTACAGATGTGCTTCGTGAACTCAAATTGGCAGCCCTGGAGGGAAGACGACATTCTTTTCGTGAAATGTTATTGAAAAAATTTAGAGAACTGGCATTTGAAGTTAACTGCACAGAACGATTCTACTGCAGCCAAGAGACATCCATAAATTACATCATACGAATATCATGACTTTTAACCCCCTCCCACCCCCATCATCGTTTAGCAAACAAAGAGCTTCCCTAGGAAGTCTAGATGCAATTCACTGAGGAAGAACCTTCATGATGGCAAAATCTCCTGTTGCTTCTTACGTGATTGCATGCGTTGGTGACTGCCTTCGTGTGATGAAAAATATGGAGTACAGACGCCACACGATCGTTTAAATCAGTAGACACGGAGATAATAACCATCATACGGAACTTGCTTGAACATGATGGTGCTTGGAAATCCCAAGAGAGCTGTAGTAATAGCGAAGCAAATTTGCCTTCGGCGTCTTCATTTACTACTGGGACATCAACGTCTGAAGACTATGTAATCAAAACAGTTGGTGGTAAAAACCCTTTCGTAATAATCGCCACAGGCTAGATAGTCGCACAAGTAACAGGTGACAAACTCTCAGTTTACAGTTTGTTAAAAATATTGTGATTCACGTTCACGATTTGCATACCAAGTAGCATCATTTTTCAATGTACTATCCTGTACGATAGCCGTTATTCGGCTACCACAGAATAGCGTTAACGACCAACTGGCTCAAAATATTAGCTAACACGATGCCTGCACTCCCAAAGCTCCATTTTTCTAGCTTCTAATCAGTAGTCTGCTTACTGCTATCAAGATATGAACCGAAATCGTCATGTTTTAATACAACACCAGTACGGTCGCGACTAAGAGGTACCACTCGTCGCTCCTCACTGCTAAAACACTTTCTCCTTGAACATTTATGGTAATGTAATTGGCGTCCAAGTCAAATCCTTAAAATGTTGTACAGCTGATACTATAAAACTTCCTGGCAGATTAAAACTGTGTGCTGGGCCGAGACCCCAGCTCGGGACCTTTGCCTTTCGCGGGCAAGTGCTCTACCAACTGAGCTACCCAAGCACGACTCACGCCCTCTCCTTAAAGCTTTACTTCTGCCAGTAGAGCACTTGCCCGCGAAAGGCAAAGGTCCCGAGTTCGGGTCTCGCTCCGGCACACAGTTTTAATCTACCAGGAAGTTTCATACAAGCGCACACTCCTCTGCAGAGTGAAAATCTCATTCAGCTGATACTATAGGTCGCTCGTACCTTAGATTTTCGTCAGAACTACCACCGCAAGTAAAAATATACATTAGTTTTCCAAAATCTTCTCGAGTTCTCATTAACATTTCGAAAGCAGATAATTAAGAACGTCTAAGAACTCCTGTGGCTTGAATCTCTGAGTTACAGGAAGAATGTCTTTCATTACGAATCGCCGTGGATGTAGGGTCAGAGAATGTCACAGGTTCAGGTTTACTTTCACCATCTTCCTTTATTACAGTAACCGCACAAACAGAGGAAATACGTTTATGTTTTCCAGCATCCACGAAATCATGATCCGATAATTTTACATGGTAGTCAATGTGCATCATTATTGGTATTTGAGCGTTTGTTACACCTAATGGCACACGTGCTTTGTCGTCCGTCGATTAAAAGAATACTTGACCAGGCCCCAAAAGCTAAAGATTCAAGTATTCTTATCGTAATTGTACAGAATTTGCCATCTTTATGTTTTATATGTAGCGTGGAGTCTGGCTTACAAAGAAATAGTTACCACGTCTGGGTGACCATCCTGACTTCAGAGACCATCGTTGCTGTAAAAGCGCCATGCTCGCTTATCCCTGTCTCATTACTGACACTCTCGAAAAGATCGCGTCTGTTTGGTCAGGAAGCTAAAATATTTCTTTTCTAGAGTGATTTTAGGACTAGTTGTTCCAGGGACCCTGGTGTTGGATACCCTACTTATAACCATAAGTCTATCGGAATTGAACTATCGGGTTCAAGCCTCATAAGACAGCCCACAATAGCACGTTATTAAAGAGCTCCACCTTCTGCACCATGACAGAATAGAAAACATGGCTGTTCATTTACATGCTTAATTGACTGACAGTTTTAAATCTACAAGAATTGAGCTTCCAGTTACGAGTCACATGGGAAGAACTACAGTAGGACGTTATTGGAAACCTCTAATTTTTAAATCGTTACCGAATAGACAACTACATTCGCAAAGTTGCATATTCATTTCCCAGAGTCACTTGCGAATTCAGTGCAGGAGAACAACAACCGATGACATCCGTACTACCCAGAACCTCGTCCGCAGTGTGCCAAGTACAGATTAAACCACTGACTGCCACATAATCTCGTCGTCCGTCACATGGAAAGGGGCAGGGATTAGGATTGAAACAGGAATGGCACCACTAAACGCATGGAACACGCAAAAAGCTCGACCCAAGAAGCGAGGGAGATTTTATTTTTAACTGTCTGTCTAGGCAAATTTTCACCTTATTTTTTGCAAATGCTGGGGTGGTTCCCATTTCTGCTTTAGAAAACACAGTACCAAACTGTTGAAATACGATAAGACACAGAACAAAGATTATGCAACTCATAAGCAAATGGGAGTTTTCCTGCGTCCGTGCTGGAGAAGTGGTAGCATTGGTTAAAATTCTTATGGCTACCATTGGTGGCCCATAGTCATAGGCTATTATCCCGCTCTGATGCAGAAGGAGCGTTTTTGACTAATCTCCTGTGGATACTATTGCTGGCACATCGTCACTGGATGGAAAGGCACTATTTCACGCTTAAGCTGGAGAAGGGTCTTTGGCTGAAATTCCTCCTACTGCTATTGGTTAGTCCTCATCATTGGCTAGATTCGAAACGTCCAGAGCAAGAGAGGGGGAATGTTAACCCAAAATATTATTGTCCGCCGAGGTGACTTGCAGCGCGTTGTTTACAAGTATGTCGCTCGCACGCCGCGGTCGCGTATTCACTTCCTTGACGGCGGGGAGCCACGATGCTGGAAACCGATAGCCGTCCTCCGTATTGAAATTAGGTGCATTCTTGGAAATTTCAACCGCTTCTCGGAACTTTCTTCTATAAACGTTTGTTTCCTTAGCCAGCACACGTACGTTATTAAAATAGATGTCAGAGCCACAGTTCTCATGATGTTCCGCTACTGCCGATTGGCCGGCCAGGGTGGCCGAGCTGTCCTAGGCGCTACAGTCTGGAACCGCGCGACCGCTACGGTCGCAGGTTCGAATCCTGCCTTGGTCATGGGTGTGTGTGATGTCCTTAGGTTAGTTAGGCTTAAGTAGTTCTAAGCTCTGGAGGACTGATGACCTCAGAAGATAAGTCCCATAGTGCTCAGAGCCATTTGAACTATACTGCCGATTTTGCACTTTGTTTCAGCCGCACATCGTAAATAATGATGTCACATCGAAGTTAACAAGAATGTCACCTGCAGATATCTTCAGTGTGCGTATAATTTCTAAAAAATGTTTCTAATCTTTGACAAAAGTAATTGTTTTACCAACTAGACGACTCAGTTTACCAGATAAATGACTTGCTAAAAAGTAAGTCGGAGATTTAATCCCACTGACGATAGGCCTCAAAGGAACCTATTCTTTATGTATTTTGGGTACTAACGTCCCAGTATCAGATACAACGGAGATCATAAAGGAGAATGTTGCTCCAGATGTTTGTGACTTAATTGAATTATGTCTTCGTTCGAGCTATTTTAAATAAAATGGTGAATTCTATGAACAGGCTGACGGCCCTGCTACGGGCTCAGCCATTTCGCCAGTTGCAGCTGACATTTTTATGGAACATTCTGAGCAACAAGCATTAAGTAGCGCTCCTTTGAAGCCTGCATGCTGGCTCCGCTATGCGGATGGTACATTTGTTATATGACCACACAGCGAAGAAGAACTTCATGGGTAGCACAATTTCTGAAATGGAATTCACCCCAGAATCAAATTTACCTTGGGGGTTGAGAGTGAGCTCGGTCTCCCGTTCCTTGATGTGTTGCTATTAGAAGATCTGATAACACTGTAGGTCACAGGGTGTATAGGAAGCCGACTAACACAATCAGGTATTAAGATGCCACTTCGCACCACCACCACCCAGCCCAGAAGCAAGCAGTACTCAACACTCTGTCATCACGTGCCTTCCGAGTCAGTGATGACGACAACTTGGAATCGGAGTTGAATTTTTTAAAGAGGACATTGGAGACAAACGGCTATGATAGTTATTCAAACGACAGGGCTTTTAGGCGGAATATTAATAACGCTAATAAGAATAACGAGGAACCGCGTTCTCACTCCGTTAGGTTACCGTTCGTTTCTGCAGACTTACATCTATAGTCCACATTTCTCACACTGAAAGACGTTGCAGATTAGATCTCCGGGATTCAAATGTATCTGGAGGAAATACCTGGTTCAAGGCATACTTCAAAAAAATGTTCAAATGTGTTTGAAATCTTATGGGACTTAATTGCTAAGGTCATCAGTCCCTAAGCTTACACCCTACTTAACCTAAATTATCCTAAGGACAAACACACAAAGCCATGCCCGAGGGAGGACTCGAACCTCCGCCGGGACCAGCCGCACAGTCCACGACCGCTAGGCTAATCCCGCGGGGCAAAAGGCGAACTTCGTGTTACTGGACTATTCTTCTGAGGATCCCAGATATGAAGATATAAAGGAAGTGTCCCCGTTATTCAGGATGAGAAGTTCGAAGGTGGATTGTATAGGGGACTAAGAGCAATTGCGTGGATGAGATACACACCATTAACTCTTGCGCTGTAGAACTATTTTTCTGACCCTACAAAAATATGCCGAGAGAAGACAGAAAAAGTTTTCGCTTCGCAAAACTTAGAATGTTAGCCACTGCAGTATAAAAATGTAATATAAAATTTCTTGTTAGTTGCACGGTAGTCCATGGATCGTAGTCACATAGAGGGTGTTACAAAAAGGTACGGCCAAACTTTCAGGAAACGTTCCTCACACACAAAGAAAGAAAATATGTTATGTGGACATATGTCCGGAAACGCTTACTTTCCATGTTAGAGCTCATTTTATTATTTCTCTTCAAATCACATTAATCATGGAATGGAAACACACAGCAACAGAACGTACCAGCGTGACTTCAAACACTTTGTTACAGGAAATGTTCAAAATGCCCTCCGTTAGCGAGGATACATCCATCCACCCTCCGTCGCAGGGAATCCCTGATGCGCTGATGCAGCCCTGGAGAATGGCGTATTGTATCACAGCCGTCCACAATACGAGCACGAAGAGTCTCTGCATTTGGTACCGGGTTGCGTAGACAAGAGCTTTCAAATGCCCCCATAAATGAAAGTCAAGAGGGTTGAGGTCAGGAGAGCGTGGAGGCCATGGAATTGGTCCGCCTCTACCAATCCATCGGTCACCGAATCTGTTGTTGAGAAGCGTACGAACACTTCGACTGAAATGTGCAGGAGCTCCATCGAGCATGAACCACATGTTATGTCGTACTTGTAAAGGTACATGTTCTAGCAGCACAGGTAGAGTATCCCGTATGAAATCATGATAACGTGCTCCATTGAGCGTAGGTGGAAGAAACTAAAATGAGCACTAACATGGAAATTAAGTGTTTCTGGGCACATGTCCACATAACATCTTTTCTTTATTTGTGTGTGAGGAATGTTTCCTGAAAGTTTGGCCGTACCTTTTTGTAACACCCTGTATAGGCACACGTCTCAAGCGTGCGTTTTTATGTGAGTGACACATGAAAAGAATTTTTCACTAAAATACTTTATTAAAGTATTATAAAAAGAGAAAATAATTGTAGCACGGAGAGATATCTCAACTGTTTCTGCCTTTTTTTCGAGTGCCGATATAAGGAATCGTTAATTGTTCATATTTCGCAAAGAACCGTGTGAAAATTATAATAAATTTTTCTATGTTAATATTGGTGTTCATTATACTTTTGATTAAAAGACTTCAGAAAGGTTAAAATAGTTCTTTTAAAGTTAAAAGGAGCTTTCGCTAGACGATGAAGGGCTAAAATAAATTTCGTAAAAGCTTAACGTACAGGTAGACTACCTGTATTAATTGCATTGAGGTTAGGTTTATTGTTTGTGTGCACTTTATGACGTTTATTTATACAGGATGTCTCTACTAAGAGTCGGCAGGCGCATTTCCTCTGGTGTTTAAGCAGATTTTTGCAATTAAGTTTTTGCAGTGTGTAGGTGGAGTCAGCCCTTATAAAAGTGCTCAACACGTCTATCATGTAACACCCAGTTTCGATAGACAGCGTCGGTTTGTTTCTCGCTACAAACAAAATGATTTTTATAGCGGAATTTTACCTGACCATTCGTCAGAGCGGTCCAAAATTTGTCTACATTTATATTATTTTTATCGACATGTTTTAATAGCGACAGTAAAACACGAAGAAAAGCCAGCACTCCAGCGGCGACAGCGCCGTCCGCGCTTGCGCTGCCTGCTACCGCCACGCAGTAGCGCTGTTCAGTAACTGCAGGAGTTCTGGCCGGTCTTCATGTCTTTTTTTTCTGAATATCTTAATGCATACCGCAAAAAGAATATAACACGAGACAAATTTGGGACCGCTCTGTCGAATGGTCACGTAAAATTGTTCATTGTAATTCGTTTTGTTGTAACGGGAAACAAACCGACGCGTTCCGTCGGCAATGGGCGACTTATGAGAGATTGATGAGAAGTTTTGTTTGGGCTGACTCCAGCTACACATTCCAGAAACGAATTTGCAAGTAGTTGCTTAAGCACCAGATAAAATGCGGCTGACGTCTTCTAGGAGGGACACTGTATGGAACATACGATCGCGCTCTATTTCGTATTGACGTCGTTTTGATTTTTCGCTGTGTAGCATTTCTTTCTGAAATATCTGACGGCCGTAAGCAGTTACCCACGCAAACTTCTTCAGAGCTTAAAAATCCGAACCCTAGTCATTACCGCAACAGCAGGACGAAGCACACAGAGGCGCTACCTACTTGATACAGTCAGACCTAGCTTACTTGGACAATCCTGGAGACTGTTTGTGTCCAAGTGGTGAAGATCGTACCTTATAAATAGTTCTAGATATTTTTATGCAGGCACAGCAGACGAAGTTAATGATCTAGGAATGCGTGAAGTAGAGGGAGGCCAAAGATTAATGTAACTTTCTATATTAACATTTACCTTCTCTCTCCACAAAGACAGACAATTACCTATGACTAGCATCTATTTACTCGTGAGCTGTTCAAGATATCGAACGTAAATATTCGGTACATGACAGTATACACAGGGTCATGTAAGTTTGTTACATATTTCATCCACTTTGCTCTTGTATATACCCACTTAACTCTTATATGTATCCACTTAAATCTTACAAATATATTTTTCGAGTGGGGTTACAGTTATTATTTCGTTGTTGAAAAATTTCCAAAAACATCCGAAACATTAGATGAAATTGGAAGGGAAGGTGACCGGGATCTGTTATTGTTGTCCGCGCGGAATTATCCGAGCGGTATATAGGTGCTACAGTCATGGACTGTGCGGCTGGTCACGGCGGAGGTTCGAGTCCTCCCTCGGGCATGGGTGTGTAAGTTTGTGCTTAGGATAATTTAGGTTAAGTAGTGTGTAAGCTTAGGGACTGATGACCTTAGCAGTTAAGTCCCATAAGATTTCACATACATTTGAACATTTGTTATTGTTGTGTAAACAATATGAAGTGTGGCACTCGTGTCAGGCTCCAGCACTGTGTCAACCATTCCGACTGTTTACTGTCTTCCAGAAAATGCTGTTCACTTAAGCATGTGTATGTACACAAATTTTAAATTATTTTACTGTGCATTTTCTAAGATGCTACAACCTACCGTATATCTCCGGGAACAGCAAACTTGGTTCACCTTCTCTTTTCAAAAGAATAAGCGTTATCTGTGCAACCACAGCCTATTCTGTTCAGCAGTGCTCTTCATCTTCATGTATGAAGAACATCCCACCTCATTAGTAAAATGACCATAGCGTTCGGCGTATGACTCTGACGCATCGTACTGAATCTGCAGCAGGAATGCGAGCAGCAGTTGGCACCACAGTAACATAACGAACTGTTACACATCGGTTGCTTCAAGGACGGCTCCGAGACAGCTGCCCTGTACCGTACATTATAGTGACCCCAAACTACCGCCATTTGCGACTCCAGTGGTGTCGAGCGAGATCACATTGGAGGGCAGGGTGGAAGTGTGTCGTGTTTTATGATGAACGCTGGTTCTGCCTCGGCTGCAGTGATGGCAGTGTGTTGGTTGGAAGGAACACAGTTGAGGGCCTGCAACCAACCTAAATGTGTGCTCGAGACACTGGACCTGCA
The DNA here is from genome assembly GCF_023897955.1 of Schistocerca gregaria. Taxonomy (NCBI): domain Eukaryota; kingdom Metazoa; phylum Arthropoda; class Insecta; order Orthoptera; family Acrididae; genus Schistocerca; species Schistocerca gregaria. The sequence goes on from NC_064923.1 coordinate 547,271,153, forward strand.
CCTGGACGTATGGCATGGGGTGCGATTTTGTATGACAACAGCAGTACTCTCCCGGTTATCCCACATACCTTCACTGCAAATTTGCACGTCGGTCTGGTGATTCGACCTGTTGTACTGTCATTCATGAACAGCATTCCAGGTGGTGTTTTTCAACAGGATAACGCTCGCCCACATTCCGCTGTTGTAACCCAACACGCTCTACAACGTGTCGACATGTTACCCTGTCCTGCTTCATCATCAGATCTGCCCCAGTCGAGCAAATATGGGTAGCCATCTATGGTAACTTCGTAACTACACATACGACACAATGAGGCGAGCCCCTGCACTTCAGCCACTGACTAGCTTGCTAGCTGAGTCTCTGCCATGAGAACTGGCAATCGCAGGGAAACCACACACGACACACAAACAAACCCCTAACACGTACCACACTGCCAGTTGCTTCAGGACCAACGAACTGACAAACCTACAACGACATGGCTATGTTACAGGAGCAGCAATAGCAGCAGCTGGCCCAGGAGACATCGTCGGCCCAGCAGCAGCAGCGCTCGCCTCCTCGACAGGACTGTTCATTCCATGACAATCTGGCATTGCTTCTACGGTACTGATGCACGATACCCAACCGCTAACATAACCTTACCTTGCACGATCTGTCGCAGATAGCAAGAAATAGCTACTGCCCTTACTACCCAACCTGACACGGTCGCAGAGGTTTTTTTCCCTTTGGCACTTGCCTTGGCACCTTTTTTCCCTCTGCCCTTCAAACCGCTCTTCTTTCAAGTTTGACTCTGTCGAGCTTTTTCGACCACGTCTATCACCCAGATGAACCCGTATTAATGGGTAACCCTACCCAGACGTACGGATAACATCGAAGTTCCTCGCTCCCTCGATCTCCTCGATTCTAAATACTAACAATGCAGAGGTGACAGTAGACCTTTTGAGTTGGTCACCATACTTGTGCGAGCGTGGAGGGGCTCACACCAATATAAAAAAAGCAAATATGGGACATCGTCGGACGACAACTCCATGTCTTGACCGACCAAGTGCAACGGGCATGGAACTTCATCCCAAAAACTGAGATCCAGTACCAGTGCAACACAAGGCACGCACATTTGCATGCTTGTAGCAGACATTCTGGCGGTTGCACCAGTTGTTAAAGTGCCAGAATTTCACGTTCGCAGTGGCTTATCTCGCGAATATATTAACTTACAATGTCACTCACTTAAATATGTTACCTGTTGTTGTTGTTGTGGTCTTCAGTCCTGAGACTGGTTTGATGCAGCTCCCCATGCTACTCTATCCTGTGCAAGCTTCTTCATCTCCCAGTACCTACTGCAACCTACATCCTTCTGAATCTGCTTAGTGTATTCATCTCTTGATATCTCTCTTCGATTTTTACCCTCCACACTGCCGTCCAATACTAAACTGGTTGTCCCTTGATGCCTCAGAACAGGTCCTACCAACCGATCCCTTCTTCTAGTCAAGTTGTGTCACAAACTTCTCCCCAACCCCATTCAACACTTCCTCATCAGTTATGTGTTATGTTGTGTGATGTACCCGTCTTATCTTCAAAATGGCTCTGAGCACTATGGGACTTAACATCTATGGTCATCAGTCCCCTAGAACTTACAACAACTTAAACCTAACTAACCTAAGGACATCACACAACACCAGTCATCACGAGGCAATCTAATATTCAGCATATGTTACCTATACGAATGTCTTCCCGAAATTTCATTACTTTGCGTTAATTGTTTTCTTTTCCTTTTTTTCTTTTTTTGATCCTGCAGTTTTTATTCCGTCAGTGTATGTGTTATGTTGTTGTGACCCTAGTTCGTTGGTGCATGTACTTTTATACGTATCTGATAGTGCAGAGAGTGTGTGTTGTAGCGGCCAGAGCAGTGCTGTGTAGTGCTGGTGGCTGCTGCTGCTGCTGCCGCTGCTATTGCTCGCTTCCCAGGGCCGGCGGGCGCCGCCAAGGCCGCCAGCTCTGGCGCACACGTGCCGGCTGAGGCAGCGCCGCGCCGCGCCGGGACCGCGGCGTGAGAAATACGCCGACGCTTTCTCTCTGCGCACAGAACCCCCGCCCCTGCTCTGCTCCTGCGCCGCTGCACGTACGCGCCGCGTCTCAAGCTAGCCACTAGAAAATACCACTGTCTCCAGCGGTCAAATCACACTCGCACACTAGTGTCTGTGTCAGGGGTAGGTAGTGAGTGAGAAAGCTTTAATTACCGCCCCGAAAAAAACAGAGTTACGTAATTAATTCCTTCTTTGCGTGCTGAGAAAATTAGGGCAGAAGCGGGTATCTTAAATGGTTCAAATGGCTCTAAGCACTATCGGACTTAACTTCTGAAGTCATCAGTCCCCTAGAACTTAGAACTACTTAAACCTAACTAACCTAAGGACATCACACACATCCATGCCCGAGTCAGGATTCGAACCTGCGACCGTAGCGGTCACGCGGCTCCAGACTGTAGCGGCTAGGACCGCACGGCCACCCCGGCCGGCCGGGTATCCTAACTTTTAATTCATATGAACTACTTTCAGTGATCAGTAAGTTTGAAAATTAAGCTTATTCAGATATCTTATACATTCAACAACATGATACTAGTCCGGTTTCAGCATAAAAAATAATACCATCGTTAGGTGCACAATATCCGGTTTCAGGGGAAATAATATGCTGCAAAAAATATGTAACAAAGATACAGGCATCCTTAAAAATTCTATCAAAGGATAGCATATAGCTATTTTAAGTACAAAATTGGTTCTTAACAAAGAACTTCAAATTTCCAAAATATTACAGGAATATTCTCAATAAATTGACCCAATAAAAAACATTACTGTGTACAGAATTCGCAGATGAAGTAGCCTCTTCTTCCTCATCACTGGAATATTGTTCAAGAGCCCAGCCACCCCTCGATGGAATTGTAGAAACATGTTTTTTTTTTCTTTTCCCTTTCATTTCTTTTTGGCTAGCCTACTCTTTGCCTTTGTCGTTCTCTACTTCTGCGCCTTCGTCAAGCATCGCCCTTTCGAGTTTTTCTATTTTTAAAAAAGTCAATTTGTGGAGGAGCCATTAGAAGCTTTGGTGACACAGAGTTGGCGTACTGGAAGTTTCAGCAACTGCAACCAATCCATCCGATGTCTTTTTCGAAATCCCATCAACAGCTACAAATTTAACTTATAGTTCTGAGAATTTTTCGGTTGAAGAGGGTTGATGAACTTGTCTTGCAGCACATTGGCTTGAGAGATGTCGTCTTGAAATGTCTCAGTTACTGATCATTTCTCTTGTGTTACTTTCCCTTGTCAGCCCCCCTCTCTCTCTTTTCTTTTTTTTCGTTCAAAAAAAGGTGTGAGGCAAAATCGGGCCACTCCAGTTTTGCCCCACGTGGTGTACGTGGTTTCGCCTCACAGTGCAAAATTCATCGAAACATAGCGTTGGAAAGCTAACATTTACATTATGTGCGTCATACAAACATTGAAATACACTGAAAAACACGCTTCATCGAATTAATTATTCAAAACACTACTCCATGAAGTGCCAACATCGGAGAGAAACTCAAACAGACATTAAAAAAGCCGAGAAGGAAAAGGAACAAATATCGGCTAATGACAGTTACTTACAGACCAATGGCAGCTCTTGTCGCAGAGCTCTGGAGGTCTCGGTCTGACTCTCATACCCGGTTTTACCCCTCTCTCCCCTACAGTTACGGTGCACATGGAAAAGAGTCTCGTAACACGCCGCTAGGAGAGCCAATACGAAATGGCGCAATGAGAATAAGGCTGCAATAATCCGTGATGAGTTTGGAAGTGAGCGACAAGAAAGCACCGTCATATCAGACAGTGGTAAGCTGCCACAGACGCTCCCAGGATCGTCAAAGAAGAAGGAATGTCGAAAAAGGACGTGGCAGACTACATCACCGTGAAGAATAGGAAATTGCAAGGGACATATTCGAAGACAGGCACACCATAAGCGAAACGACAGTGAAGAAAGTGAAAATCCCACATATATCGGTATTTCAACGCCTCACACGACATTTTGAAGATCGAAAGATCGTCGCGTCGCTCCCAGGTTCTGAACTGAGGCAGCAACGCACACGCTGCAGCTTTGTCAGAGTAATCCAGATGGCTTCTTTAGGCGTCTGATAACCATGGACTGTGCTGGACCTAACACAATGACACCGGGATCGAAGAGAAAGGCAAGCAGCGTAAGCGTGTGAATCTCAACCATCATCTGCCAAACTGATGATGAGTGTTCTTTGCCCATGCCGTGATGTAATACCAACAGATTATACTTGTAAGTGTCAAACCATCTCAGGACCAAAATCTTCTGACGACACTGAGAGAGGCTGACAAGGCAAAACGTACCGGGAAGCTATCACAGAGAGCGTTTCTAATCCACAGCTTACCAGCCCATTCTGCCAAGGACACAGACACATGTGCTGCTTCTATGGGCTGTCAAATTTTGCCTTACCTCTTACCAACACTCACTTCTTTCTGTTTCCTCGGAACAAGAAACCTTGGGAAGGCTTTCATTTCCATAATGAATATGAGGCGTATTTTGATGTGGTGTGTTTTCTGAACAGGCAAAAGACAGATTTCTACAACCAACATGTCATCCATCGCTGTGAAAGTGTCTCGTACTCAAGGGTGAATATGAAAACAAGGACTAACAATAAGCAGTTTCGCCGCGTATGAATCGCAGTGAGCCATTCCGTTTCTCAGTGCAGATGGGTATGTAGAGAACGAAATTCAATCCGGCACACCTCCTAAGCGAAACTCGCGTCAAGTCGAAGGCTGTTTTAGATACCGCAGTGCATATCTACATCTACATCTACATTTATACTCCGCAAACCACACAACCGTGCAACATTCGTGGGTCTTCACAAATGACTAATGAAAAGGTGAGGCATTGGTAGAATGCTTTTACGCAAGCTTCTCAGAGAGTGCACAATCAGAAGTGGCAACCCTGCCGTTCGGGCGTAACCAGGTTCGATTCGATGGGACTGGGTGTGGGCCCAGCAGCCTCTTCAAAAGAAGACAAGCTTGTCAAAGGCGGCAGCATAACTCCAACTCTAGTCTGCCTGCGTTACCTGGTGATGGAAAACTACAAAAGACAACTTTATTCTAAAGAAAGAAAGACTATTAAAAAAACAAGCGGTCTGAGGATCTCGTACAAAATAGCTAATCTCCATCTTTGTGATATTTCTGGTCACTCAGACCGACACACCTCCGAAGCGAAACTCGAGTCAAGTCGAAGGCTGTTTTCGACACTGCAGTGCATATCTACATCTACATCTACATTTATACTCCGCAAACCACCCAACGGTGTGTCGCGGAGGGCACTTTACGTGCCACTGTCATTATCTCCCTTTCCTGTTCCAGTCGCGTATGGTTCGCGGGAGGAACGACTGCCGGAAAGCCTCCGTGCGCGCTCGAATCTCTCTAATTTTACATTCGTGATCTCCTCTGGAGGTATAAGTAGGGGGAAGCAAGATATTCGATACCTCATCCAGAAACGCACCCTCTCGAAACCTGGACAGCAAGCTACACCGCGATGCAGAGCGCCTCTCTTGCAGAGTCTACCACTTGAGTTTGCTAAACATCTCCGTAACGCTATCACGATTACCAAATAATCCTGTGACGAAACGCGCCACTCTTCTTTGGATCTTCTCTACCTCCTCTGTCAACCCGACTTGGTACGGATCCCATGCTCATGAGCAATACTCAAGTATAGGTCGAACGTGTGTTTTGTAAGCCACCTCCTTTGTTAATGGACTACATTTTCTAAGGACTCTCCCAATGAATCTCAACCTCGCATCCGCCTTACCAACAATTAATTTTATATGATCATTCCACTTCAAATCTTCCGTATGCATACTCCCAGATATTTTACAGAAGTGTTTGTTCCGCTATCATATAATCATACAATAAAGGATCATTCTTTGTATGTATTCGCAATACATTACATTTGTCTATGTTAAGGGTCAGTTGCCACTCGCTGCACCAAGTGCCTATCCGCTGCAGATCTTCCTGCATTTCGCTGCAGTTTTCTAATGCTGCAACTTCTCTGTATACTACAGCATCATCCGCGAAAAGCCGCATGGAACTTTCGACATTATCTACTAGGTCATTTACATATATTGTGAAAATCAATGGTCCCATAACACTCACTTGTGGCACGCCAGAGGTTACTTTAACGTCTGTAGATGTCTCTCCATTGAGAACAACATGCTGCTAGCCATGGCCATTAGAGGTGGTGTGCTCATGTCTTCCTTCGACCTTCCAACTAACATCCACACATCTATATGGGGGCGAAAACGGAGACTGCGAACAATTGTGCCACGGGGTCTTTGTAACATTATCAAACCAATCCAAAAGGCGAAAGCAGCGGCAAATGCTAGAGAAAAACCAAGGCCCGATCGAGGAGTGAAGCCGGGATTTTTGCAGACCGCCAACCAATCAACCACATTATCTGACAGATACCTGACAAATTCGGTCGCCCATTTCTACTTCGCAACTTACGTCTAGAGACAACTACTACTATCCCATGAAAAAACGCAAAACTCACTCAGACTATTAGATGATCAGACGAGATATAATATTTTATATGAAAACAGTATTTCAGTTAGCTCACCTAAAGTACACAGGAAGAAATGCTTTTAGAGATAGTATGGCAAGTCTTATTTCAGTGGACGCCACATCGGGCAACTTGGGCGCCGGTGATGAGGCCCAAATGATGATAAGGACAACACAACACCCAGTCTCCGAGCAGAGAAAATCCCCATCCCGGCCGGGAATCGAACCCGGGCCCGCTTTGCATGGGAGGCGAGCACGTTCTGCATCTACATCTACATCCATACTCCTCAAGCCATCTGACGGTGTGTGGCGGAGAGTATCTGAGTACCCCTATCAGTTCTCCCTTCTATTCCAGTCTCGTATTGTTCGTGGAAAGAAGGATTGTCGGTATGCTTCTGTGTCGGCTCTAATCTCTCTGATTTTATCCTCATGGTCTCTTCGCGAGATATACGTAGGAGGGAGCAATATACTGCTTGACTCTTCGGTGAAGGTATGTTCTCGAAACTTTAACAAAAGCCCGTACCGAGCTGCTGAGCGTCTCTCCTGCAGAGTCTTCCACTGGAGTTTATCTATCATCTCCGTAACGCTTTCGCGATTACTAAATGATCCTGTAACGAAGCGCGCTGCTCTACGTTGGATCTTCTCTATCTCTTCTATCAGCCCTATCTGGTACAGATCCCACACTGTTGAGCAGTATTCAAGCAATGGGTGAACAAGTGTACTGTAGCCTACTTTGTTTTCGGATTGCATTTCCTTAGGATTCTTCCAATGAATCTCAGTCTGGCATCTGCTTTACCGACAATCAACTTTATATGATCATTCCATTTTAAATCACTTTAGGAGTAATGCGTACTCCCAGATAATTTATGGAATTAACTGCATCCATTTGCTGACCTGCTATTTTGTAGCTAAATGATAAGGGATCTATCTTTCTATGTATTCGCAGCACATTACACTTGTCTACATTGAGATTCAATTGCCATTCCCTGCACCATGCGTCAATTCGCTGCAGATCCTCCTGCATTTCGGTACAATTTTTCATTGTTGCAACATCTCGATACACCACAGCATCATCTGCAAAAAGCCATAGTGAACTTCCGATGTCATCCACCAGGTCATTTATGTATATTGTGAATAGCAACGGTCCTATGACACTCCCCTGCGCACACCTGAAATCACTCTTACTTCGGAAGACTTCTCTCCATTGAGAATGACATGCTGCGTTCTGTTATCTAGGAACTCCTCAATCCAACCACACAATTGGTCTGATAGTCCGTATGCTCTTACTTTGTTCATTAAACGACTGTGGGGAGCTGTGTCAAACGCCTTGCGGAAGTCAAGAAACACGGCATCTACCTGTGAACTCGTGTCTATGGCCCTCTGAGTCTCGTGGACGAATAGCGCGAGCTCGGTTTCACACGACCGTCTTTTTCGAAACCAATGCTGATTCCTACAGAGTAGATTTCTAGTCTCCAGAAAAGTCATTATACTCGAACATAATACGTGTTCCAAAATTCTACAAATGATCGACGTTAGAGATATAGGTCTATAGTTCTGCACATCTGTTCGACGTCCCTTCTTGAAAACGGGAATGACCTGTGCCCTTTTCCAATCCTTTGAAACGCTTCGCTCTTCTAGAGACCTACGGTACACCACTGCAAGAAGGGGGGCAAGTTCCTTCGCGTACTCTGTGTAAAATCGAACTGGTATCCCATCAGGTCCAGCGGACTTTCCTCTTTTGAGTGGTTTTAATTGTTTCTCTATCCCTCTGTCATCTATTTCGATATCTACCATTTTGTCATCTGTGTGACAATCTAGAGAAGGAACTACAGTGCAGTCTTCCTCTGTGAAACAGCTTTGGAAGAAGACATTTAGTATTTCGGCCTTTAGTCTGTCATCCTTTGTTTCAGTACAATTTTGGTCGCAGAGTGTCTGGACAGTTTGTTTTGATACACCTATCGCTTTGACATAGGAACAAAGTTTCTTAGGATTTTCTGCCAAGTCAGTACATAGAACTTTACTTTCGAATTCATTGAACGCCTCTCGCATAGCCCTCCTCACATTACATTTCGCTTCGCGTAATTTTTGTTTGTCTGCAAGGCTTTGGCTACGTTTATGTTTGCTGTGAAGTTCCCTTTGCTTCCGCAGCAGTTTTCTAACTCGGTTGTTGTACCACGGTGGCTCTTTTCCATCTCTTACGATCTTGCTTGGCACATACCCATCTAACGCATATTGTACGATGGTTTTGAACTTTGTCCACTGATCCTCAACACTATCTGTACTTGAGACAAAACTTTTGTGTTGAGCCATCGAGTACTCTGAAATCTGCTTTTTGTCACTTTTGCTAAACAGAAAAATCTTCCCACCTTTTTTAATATTTCTACACTCCTGAAAATTGAAATAATAACACCGTGAATTCATTGTCCCAGGAAGGGGAAACTTTATTGACACATTCCTGGGGTCAGATACATCACATGATCACACTGACAGAACCACAGGCACCTAGACACAGGCAACAGAGCATGCACAATGTCGGCACTAGTACAGTGTATATCCACCTTTCGCAGCAATGCAGGCTGCTATTCTCCCATGGAGACGATCGTAGAGATGCTGGATGTAGTCCTGTGGAACGGCTTGCCATGCCATTTCCACCTGGCGCTTCAGTTGGACCAGCGTTCGTGCTGGACGAGCAGACCGCGTGAGACGACGCTTCATCCAGTCCCAAACATGCTCAATGGGGGACAGATCCGGAGATCTTGCTGGCCAGGGTAGTTGACTTACACCTTCTAGAGCACGTTGGGTGGCACGGGATACATGCGGACGTGCATTGTCCTGTTGGAACAGCAAGTTCCCTTGCCGGTCTAGGAATGGTAGAACGATGGGTTCGATGACGGTTTGGATGTACCGTGCACTACTCAGTGTCCCCTCGACGATCACCAGAGGTGTACAGTCAGTGTAGGAGATCGCTCCCCACACCATGATGCCGGGTGTTGGCCCTGTGTGCCTCGGTCGTATGCAGTCCTGATTGTGGCGCTCACCTGCACGGCGCCAAACACGCATACGACCATCATTGGCACCAAGGCAGAAGCGACTCTCATCGCTGAAGACGACACGTCTCCATTCTTCCCTCCATTCACGCCTGTCGCGACACCACTGGAGGCGGGCTGCACGATGTTGGGGCGTGAGCGGAAGACGGCCTAACGGTGTGCGGGACCGTAGCCCAGCTTCATGGAGACGGTTGCGAATGGTCCTCGCCGATACCCCAGGAGCAACAGTGTCCATAATTTGCTGGGAAGTGGCGGTGCGGTCCCCTACGGCACTGCGTAGGATCCTACGGTCTTGGCGTGCATCCGTGCGTCGCTGCGGTCCGGTCCCAGGTCGACGGGCACGTGCACCTTCCGCCGACCACTGGCGACAACATCGATGTACTGTGGAGACCCCACGCCCCACGTGTTGAGCAATTCGGCGGTACGTCCACCCGGCCTCCCGCATGCCCACTATACGCCCTCGCTCAAAGTCCGTCAACTGCACATACGGTTCACGTCCACGCTGTCGCGGCATGCTACCAGTGTTAAAGACTGCGATGGAGCTCCGTATGCCACGGCAAACTGGCTGACACTGACGGCGGCGGTGCACAAATGCTGAGCAGCTAGCGCCATTCGACGGCCAACGCCGCGGTTCCTGGTGTGTCCGCTGTGCCGTGCGTGTGATCATTGCTTGTACAGCCCTCTCGCAGTGTCCGGAGCAAGTATGGTGGGTCTGACACACCGGTGTCAATGTGTTCTTTTTCCCATTTCCAGGAGTGTATTACTAAATGAACAGTGATAAAACAGGACGTCTTGGGTTGTTATAACTTGAAAGATTAATTCGGAAAAACTATGCAGCAATGGGAACAATAGTGTGAAGTGGAAGAAGCAGAATGTTAATACGAGCGTTGTTGAGCCTAGGCGTTTTAATGAAAGTGTTACATGCCAATGGTCAATAAACAAAGTAATATGATTTGTACTGTTGTCCTTTCAAAACATCATTTCTTAACTTAAATTTGAAGAACTTTAATAATCGTTAAGCAGAGAGACCCGTTTTTGTATTAGCCAACAACGGTCAGGTCCATTTACCAAGGAAGCAAGTTCTCCCTGTGAACCATTCCATATCAATGTCCTAAAGCCGCAGAGATCAAAGCATAAAGAGAAGGTATATAAACAAACAACTGCCTACCGCATTAATGTTGTTAGTGATATGTTAAAAGTTCACAAAATTTAAAGTTGACGTCTGGTTGTGGAAGTTTATTCGTTTGTCGTTAAAGGGACTTGTAGGCATGCATTCTGTGTATGGTGCAACAGGCTGTAGATCCTGGAAAGCCGAACGAAGATGCACAGAAAAATATCAGCAATCATTGCTGTTCTGATTGAAAGGAATCTATAGACGTGAATAGAAAATTACGAGAAACTGGGTCGTTCAAGACACAATGAGCTGGCCAGCGCTCTAGACAAAGAATTTTGGTACTGTAGAGTTTGAGAAGTTAATAATGGAACTTGTGAGGGAAGACTAAAAGTATCTATCCACTTGCGTGTGAAATGGTGTCTTCAAAGAATACGGTGTTTAGTGGACTAGTAGAGCAGGAATTACATCTCTGTCATCAAAACGCATTGAAATTATGAGTTAAGTTCTGTTATTGGATTATGTTCCAGTGTTTGCTTTGTGAGTGGTACTCACTTTGAACAGCTGCTATGAGCTATTGCTGTAAGCCGTAATTTGTTAATGTCGACAAAAAACTAATTTCTTGTTTTAGATTGTCAGCTCGTTATTTCCAAATACTCTAAGGTTTCTCTACCGTCTGTACTCGTACGCTACAGATTTATGTGACCCTGTTTATCCAGCACAGTTTGTTTTTCGTTATCAGATGTTCTTGTTTTATTGACTAAGGCACGTGCCTTAGGCTTCAAGAAAAATGTGCAGCACCATGAGGCTCTGATGCAGCGACTGTCATACTAACATGAAGTACATATTACATGCACAAATCATTAACATTTCAGTCAACCACACAAAGTAACTAGCAGTAAAGCCATAAACAGTCTGGATGTCAGGAAAGATTACGCAGAGAGTTACTTATTCCAGAAGTGCATTCAACGTTGCCTGCTTGTGAGAAGATCGTGTAATCCTTTATGAAAGAGGAAAAAAGGCTACCAGCAATTGTCGAAGTTCGACAACCGCAGGATTGTAGTCCATCGAGGGCCGAGGCCGTAGTTTATCGTTTCACAATATTGCTGCACTTATAGCCTGGGATCGCACGAGAGTCATATGAATATGGAATCTTCCTGCATCCTCGGCTGTCGTCTACATCACAACTACTGGATTCACAGCGAGATGGCTTCGCCATAGGAATGAAGGTTGTAGTATCTGTGTCAGTAACAAAGTTCTAATGTTCTCGCTTACCTGAACACATCTCTCATCACGTAGCATGCATTAACATCACGGAATATATAAGTGACGACGAACTTTTCATGTTTCTTTCGTCTCCGGAACTTTGATCCCAGTGTCCGGAATCTTGTGTTCAATCAGATAACCTTCTCTCAATTCGTGTGCCCCTCCACGTATTTTCGTGGTTCAGCCTCACAGTCAGGCCTCCACCTGTCGTTGGCCGTTCCCTTTCGCCTTCTTTCACGCTCTTCTGTTATCTATTTCTGTTGTTTTCTGTGCATCGCCCTTACGTTGTGATGGAGCAATTTTTGGACATTCTGTGTTCCGGTGTTGTCAGGGAGAGGCTGTCAATCCAAACTTATTTCTCTCATTTGTCCCTCTGCCGTGAATACTTCCTCACTAGAGCTGTTACACCTGAAATTTGTCCAGATAGGGGCTCCACAGCTGCACTAACTTACCCAAGATATCACTCGCTTGACTCAGCGTTTTTGGTGACAGTGCACCCACGTGCAATCAAGACCCATTGGCCATCGGCCCATAGGTCTGTAGAACAGTCGTCTCCAGCGCTTCTCTCTCTGACCATACCCTGGCGCCACCTGTCCTGGCGCCTGCAACTCTCGCATACCCTGCTGCTGTGCCACTGACTCCTGCACCTCTCGTTCTGCTAGAACCTGTGCTTTGAGCTCCACAGTTCCTCTGACAAAGGCTCCACTGCTCCTGTGCCATGGGCTCTGTCAGACCCAGTGCCATAGGTCCAAAATGGTTCCAGCACTACTGGCTCCAGCAACATGAGTTCCACCACAACATAGTCCAGCGAGCCCTGTTCCAGTGCCACCTACTCTGGTTCACCCTGCTATGGCGGCGCTTGCTCCATGTAACCTGCACTGGTACCACCTGCTCCAGTGCCCCCCTCCCCACTATGGTGCATGCCAATCTGGCACCTCCCACTCTGGCATCTGCCACTCTGGGACCTCCAGCTCTCATGGATCTTCATCTTTTGCCTCCCAATCCAGAACTTCACCTCCCATAGTCTTCCACTGTGGCGCTCCATGCTGTGAAGCCTCTCACTGTGCCGCCATCACCTAATGCACTGTCTCTACCCCTGCACCACTGTCGCCCATGCCACCACCTCCCGACACCTCTTGCCATTGGTCCCAGCACCTCCTCAGGCTACAGTGGCTCCAGTGGCATTGGCACACTCGCCACCAGGCCAAGCTCCTCTTCTGGTTCTGCCACTATCCTATCAGTTCTTGTGCCTGGTGTCTTGTGCTCAACCAGATAGCCTTCCTCTCTTCATTCATGTTCCCCTCCATGGAATTTTCGTGCCAGCAGATCACACACCTCTTCCTGTTCCCGTGCAGCGGGTGCCCTCTCTGTTGGCACTTTAGTTCCCGGCACCACCTACCCCAGTGCCTCTTTGGATTCCAGTGCCCTCTTCACCACTGGTCCTCAACTCATTGTCCTGTACACTGTCAGCACAGGCCCATATGCAGTTGGCCTGCATACTCCTGGCCTGGTCCTCTTTGTGCTCTCCTCCATCGGTTCCCCACTTGTGTTTCCTATGTCTTTGGCTATTGTCATTTTCAAGACCTCGCCGTCCAGTCCATCCAGTGCCAGGTTGTGAGATCGACATTGATGTTCACCAAGAGCCATTCATCAGAGTGCAGTGCATGCCAGTCAGAACCAAGACATCGGCAGTGCAGCAGATATGGACATTGCTTGTGGTAGTGTCTCCTCACTGTGATAGAGTCGTCTAGTTTATCTTCATATAAGGCTGATCTTTCAATTGAATTCTTCAGAAACTGCTCAGTTGCTAACTAGAACCTAACATTAGGGTGCATTTTCTGGGTCAGTAATAAAAATCTGTTGATCTTGGTTATATGGTTACATGTCTCTTTTCGTAGTATGTGTCAACCCCATCACCCACATCACGGGATATAAAAGAATCAGTGGCTTCTAGAGTGTCATAATGTCAAGCAGGATCTAAGTGGCCCTAAGCAAGTAAGACCTGAGGGGTCAGGCATATATTGCACTTGGCCGTGCAGAATTGAATAAACATATCAAGCACCTTGAATGAGGAACTGGCCTTGTACACAGCAAGATGAGTAGCCTCACTGGCTGTGTGACACCACCTGCAACTCCATTAACTGTCAGCAGAGCAAGCACTGTTACAGTTTACCTTGACATTGTGTGTGACCCAGCGGAAATAAATGTATTTTAATCAGTAGAAAAGTTTTACGACCATGGCCTGTACTACCTATTTGTACATGCTGCTCCAATCTCTGTGGCACTGTCAATGTAGATAGGTTGCAACTTTCAGGTACGATATAAAGTTCGACATGGAAGGAATGAGTGCGTTATACTATGCTGAATAAGGTAACATAGTTCCGGTAAAATTCAAATCTGTTCAGAAATAGTTCTTTTCGTGCGCTGCACTGTTCATATATTTTTCTGATACACAAATCTGAGTCACTTTCACACTGTAACCACTCACATTTACCGCCGCCTATTTGTGAACATAACTACGATGTTCCTGGTTCTGACAACGTGGCAGATGTATGAGGATATGAGTTTCAGCACTCGTGAATTGGTTTAAGCTGTGCCCTAATCGTATCATCTGTACTATTATAATGCGTACTTGTACAAGTACCACCAATAATAACCTTTTACGACTCAAACTAAATGGTTCAAATGGCTCTGAGCACTATGGGACTTAACATCTGTGTTCATCAGTCCCCTAGAACTTACAACTACTTAAACCTAACTAACCTAAGGACATCACACACATCCATGCCCGAGGCAGGATTCGAATCTGCGACCGTAGCAGTCCCACGGTTCCGGACTGAGCGCCTAGAACCGCGAGACCACCGCGACCGGCTCAAACTAAATTTACTTGCTTCACAGCCCCACTTGATGCCTATGGGCCCACCAGGCTTCGACTTTCCAGTTTTGGGGGACCTCAGCACTGCATTTACTCGGTCGCTTGTTTGCTAAATAAACAAGTACACCGCTAATGATAATAACTAATGAATAAATAAAAGTAAAAATTAGTCTATTGCTCCATGCAGACATGCACAAGAAGTAATTCTGCCAAATTTAAGAAAGATATTGTCTTTATTAGGGTGCCCATAATCCAGTCCACCAGCTTGAGGTACTGCATCTCAAGCTGACGGAATGGACCGTGGGCTCTCTAATAAGTATATTTTTCTGTATTTTGGCTAAAGTACTCCTCAGGCAAGTCCACAATTTCAGTTTACGAGACCGAAAACACAAGACAAAACTACATCTGTGAAACGTCTGCCCTTTCATTACTTTGTTAAATTCCAGAAAACTGTGGTACTACTCCTTTTGCAACATCATATAAATTGAGAAGATTGTTTGTCTTTTGATTTCAGATAAGATTTATAGGCTGCAACCCTACCACCTACTAACTGCTCACAGCAACACACTCTCTGCCCTACGTTCCTATTCAAGAACGAGTCCTATTTCCGTTGTACCATTTTCTGCTGCTGTTTATATTATTCTATACCCATCTGATCATAAATCCTTGTCTTCTTTCCACTTCACTTCATTAACCCCTTCTATATCTAGAGTGAGCTTCTGGTTATTCAGTCTTTTTCTCATAGTCATCTTCCCCTTGGCAGTCCCCTCCCAGAGATCCGACTGGGGGATTATTCCGGAATCTTTTGCCCTTGGAGAGATCATCATGACACTTTTTCTGTTACAGGCCACTTGTTCTGTGGATGCACGTATAATTTGTCTTTAATGCAGTAGTTTGCATTGTCTTGTGCATACTGAAGCCGTTGATCATTGCTAATTCTTCCGCCTTTAGGGACAGGTTCCCACCCCAAGAGCAAGACAGTGCCTTCAACCTCTGTCCAGTCCTCCTCGCTCTTTGACAAGGCCGTTGCTAGAATGAATGTCTTTGGAAGTCTTCGGCCGCCAATGATAATTATTAATCAAAATTTAAGCGGTGGCGGGTTTCGAATCCGGCACCGAGAACGTAGTTTATCATTAGCTCTGGGCATGATATCGTTGATTTACTGTTAATTTGTATTATTGTGTTTGATTGAAATTACTTATGTTGTTAATAAACGATTTTATAAATTGAGTCCACTCCTGCACAACCCCTACCCAAATTCTTCTCCATCCAGAACCCT
Organism: Schistocerca gregaria; assembly: GCF_023897955.1. Classification (NCBI taxonomy): domain Eukaryota; kingdom Metazoa; phylum Arthropoda; class Insecta; order Orthoptera; family Acrididae; genus Schistocerca; species Schistocerca gregaria. The sequence continues at coordinate 547,287,307 of NC_064923.1, forward strand.
TGCACTATAATTGTTGGATCATTGAAGTTTCCTCCGATGATTAAGGAGTGATTGGGGAACTTACGTACTAGAGAACTGAGGTTTTCTGTAAAGTTTCTGGTTATGTCAGGAAGTGTATCTGGTGGTCGATAGAAAGATAAAATTATTATGCTTATCCATTACGGATATTTTAGAACCGTGACTGTATGTTCAATGTAAATAAGTTATACACAACTGCAACCAGTCACTTTTTTGAATAATAATGCTTTATTCCATAAACCGGTTTTCAAACCTTTTCAGGTTCATCTTCAGATGGTTTCGGGCAGTTGTGTATAACTTATTTACATTAGATACAATTATAATTTTACGCCCACACCTGATACTGAGCCTTTGCCGAAGAATCTCGCATCCAGTTTCAGTTTATATCTTAGTGGCTCTGGATTTCTTGTCTACTGCAATAAATACACCAACTCGATTTCCCACTAGCCGTCCCATCGATATACGCTTAAATTTCCCCCAAACCTCAATACTGTCAATTTCGGGTTTTAACCGTATTTCTGTACCTAGTATTATATGAGCTTTACTGCATTTTAGGAGTGTTTCAAACTCTGGCACTTCGTTGCGATACAGTCCTCAACCCCACTGCAAAAGTTGCAGCCTAGCTTGTCACAGAACCTTCTGTCTCTGATAAAAGCCTTCCACTCGGCTCAGAACCAGATTCCTATGGTCTGTTTTGGGAGCAATGCTGCAGATTATCGGCTTCGTTGAAACTCCCTGAGCAAAGCTGCTATTTTCAACCTTTTCTGGCAGCCACTGGAATGATCAAAATATGACATCGAAACCCAGACGACAAGCATCCTTTGTTCCAAAGTGTGCCACAGTCTGCGGTCTGTTGCACTCTGTTCCCTCAATGGCTTGCGGAATTCTCTCTTCAGCATGCCAAATGAGGGTCACAGGAATACATTCCAGAGCACGTGCTGTTCCTTCTCCATTATTGCTGCCATCTCTCTAAGAGGTAGCATTTTTCAACAAATGTTCGAGTTGCTGATAATTAATAGATCCTACCCGTTTGCGTTTGCCTCCTCTTGGCGCGGGACGCAGTATGTTTCCCAACAGATGAAGTGAGTCTCACTGCCTCAACTTCAGTTTCAGACTGCACCTCAAACTTTTACTAATCTTGCTGATTCTCTTTTAATGTGGTTCTGATGTGCTGCAAGTATTATAAGCATTGTTTTTGAAAAGAAACAATTAACAGGTAAAAAGAGATACTATTATGTCAGCAGAAAAAACATGGTATAACATTTACGGTTCCTGTGAAACATTTTTTGTGTTTATGCTCACTAGTAAATTCGACAACACTGTTAATTCCCGATAAGTGCTGATAATATTTATTCCTGTTAAAAGAGAAAACTAATGTGATGCCACATGTTAGTTACATAGAGAAATGTCTATCACCAACGTCGATTTACTAAGAAGCATGTTAATAATTTCTGCATAACACTCGTAACTTAGCAAAAATTCTCAAAATATTTGTGTGAAATCATCCGAAAATTCTCAAAAACAGACTTTTTGTTTCAAGTAAATATGCGTATATAATGAAATTATGGAACGATTGTTTTTGAACAAGGATAGTATTTCTGTCCTTTCATTCAGTTTTACGTTTTGTGACCAACAGCATCTAATACCGAATCAGAACTCATTAGCAACTGATGTCAGTTTTACTTGCACCGCTCGTGTTGTTGAACATGATACTCACTGTTTATATCTGGCTGCACGTCAGAAAGTTCTTTCATCTATGACGTCCCACACCCAGAACTGTATTGAAGCAGCTACCTTCTCTGTCTCCGTGACAATTGTACCTTCCTCTGAAACCATGACACGTGATCCTCTGTTATTGGCATTCCACCATTAGTTTTTGTTTTTTCTATCTTCATTGGGTCTCACATCCACGTTCCTTCCATAATTCTTTTGTTGTCCTCTGCCTCGTTCAGATGCTGTATCTTGCTTTCTTTCGCCCAAGGTGTCCAGCTGTCCTAAGTCTGATTTAATAGTTTCTGCGTCTTCCTTTGGGACCGTTATCACTTTTCCCTTAATGCTCCTGGTTTGTTATTGATAATATCATCGCTTCTGTTACAACTGGCGTACCTTAATACAAGTTCTGTTGAAATAGTTCCTGTAAAAATACAGGTGTCTTTCACGTTCATGGTTATACCTTCTGTTATTATGTAGGCTATTTCGCAAGTAATATCGTTTCCTGACCACTACTGGTATAAGAATTCTGCTAGGGACCTCGCATATGTGTTCCTCATTCCGCGATGCCTCTTTCTCCTTCCATACCTGATGCTGCAAATCTCACCTTCCTGTGATCATTCCACAGCTCTTGCATTTTATCTTTCAATGGGTCAAGAAAGTATACCGGGTGTCTTTTCTATTCACACTACATTATCTGAAGTTTGCTAAGTTAATGAATACTTCTTCTTCCGGGATTTTCACTAGGTGGTTTCCAGATATGGTGCTGTCATGTAACGATGATCTTACGTTGCCCCCTATTTGTTGGCCAGCTTTTTGTCTCATTGTCCCCACGTCAGTACATCCAGCATCCACACGTTGCATGCGTATCTTCTGCTCAGAATCGAGTCGCAAGACAACACTCATTTACTTCAGATGTTTTACATTGAAACCAGCCTGGTTGCTCATGTCTGGTTTCACATCGCTTATCTGTGCTCTGATCCCCACAAAAACGTCTATTTCAATCTTCTGTGTGCTAATCTAGATTTGTGGTCCGTTCGGTATATCTTTGTTGCATACTTCGTCTACTTCATCTAGTTTGTTCTTCAGCTCTTCCTTCATGTGATTCAGCTTTTTACTTTCATTAAACATTTTGAATACCAAAAGTGAGGTCTTCATGGATTTTCTTAAATTCTTCTGTGAGTATCTCTTGAGTTCCTTCTCCTTTACCTAATCTCTTCCGCAAGGTTTTCCTGATCCTTGGCAGCCGCAGTCCTACTTTGTTTAGTATCTTCCCTATTCTACTTGCTGCACATCAAGACCTGCTTCATCACAGTAAGAAACGCATGGCCTTCTCGTTTGACAGTTGCGAAACTTAGGAAATAATCTGAATGTAAGTTCCTACGTCGGGTACCGTATTAGCATCACCGATACCAGAATCATCTGATACCTCATTGTCGATAACTTCTATCTTCATTTTGTCCATCTCTACCTCAGCATCTTCACACTTGGATGATACTGTCATACCAGTCATATCTACATCCATGTTTGCAGACTGTTTCAATACTTACTTCTCAGTGTTACTGATGCCACGGAGTGTACCCACAGTCCTTCCATCAGCTCTGCTATGTCGCCGCCGAGTGAGCCGCTGTCGAACTAATTCGATTGTCTCTTGTCATGTCTATTTCATATTTTGGTGAGGAGGGATTGCTGGCGATGTTCTGCTGTTGTTTCTTTAGCTTCTTTGTTTGTGACTCCCCTACTACTATTTTGAATGGTATTACTATGTACCTAAGTTCTTTGGCAGAGTGATTGCAGGTCCGGCACGGTCGCCATGTAAGTGGCCCAGATAGAGTAATGATATTTCGTTCAGTAGGTAAACTTACGTGTATGACCATGGGGAATACCACCTACTGGAGGCTCCAACACAGGCTGCTTCTTTCTCTGTGGCAATAGCGCTGTAGAGATACTTAAATGTTTCAGTCTAGTACAAAGTTCGAGACGGAGGTATACAGAGGAAGGCTAAAAATATTCTGTCAGAGACGTCTAACTTCTGGGACTGTGTCATTAAATAATCTATCGGGATTCGAGTAAGGGAACCGCTGATCGATCACTACAGCAGGTAGAAAGACCTGGTGACCCGCAGTAAGTCTGATTAAGAAGACAAAGGAGATATCCCACGAAGAATAGATTTCGAGGGGATGCAGAGGATCAGCAGAGGTGCCACCCACATGCACAGCTGCTCGCGAAACTAGGAGGGAGCAATGAGTTGGTGGGATGGAGTGCGGGGAAGGGGGGGGGGGGGAGAAGTTGTGCACGACGGATGATAAAATGGCAGATCAGAGGGAGAGGGGGGGGGGGGAGGGAGAGTAACAACCACCGCACTGCCCTCCAAGCGGACCACTTTATCGGCACACCTGGTGATGGCAACAAAGTCACTTACCGAAATATTGTACCCAGTGGACACTTTCGAATAGGAACCCGTTTTGCGTACACAATGGATGGGTCCACGATGGGGAGGCTCCGTGGAGAATGAATGTTGCGAGGTTGCATTCGTGATTGTCACAAGTGGCCACTATCTGGCCGGATGGTATGAACGGCCACTAGGTTGTCGTAGCAACCACTTCAGACACCAGGCATTACATTTCTGACGTGTTAAACCAGGTGGCTGACCCCTATTTCGAGGTCTCATTGAAGTTATCTTCCAAAAAGCTGATGCAGGACTGTATGTTGCCCGTGCTGTCCCGTCCTTCCTGAATATTCTGGCTGTTCGTCTGTTGTCCTGAGCTAAATGTTCTCTCACCCACTGAGAACATCTGGACTTGTGTTGCTCAGGCTTACGTATGATGAGTTAGCGTTGAACCAGCATGGGAAGAAACTTGCCATCCAGCCTTGGTTCTACTCTACAGCCAGACGTGGACACTGCCCACAATGCTTCAGAGGGTGTATACACCCAAACAGCGTACAAATTTAACCATGCATTTTTCATGCAAGGCGGCCGGGGTGGCCGAGCTGTTCTTTGCGCTTCAGTCTGGAACCGCTACGATAGCAGATTCGAATCCTGCCTCGGGGATGGATGTGTGTGATGTCCTTAGGTTAGTTAGGTTTAAGTAGTTCTAAGTTCTACGAGACTGATGACCTCAGGTGTTAAGTCCCATAGTGGTTAGAGCCACTTGAATCATTTTTACTTCACGCAATACTGTTTACGCACAACAAGTAAAATTTAATTATTGGCCATGCTTCCTGGTGCTTCTAACAACCCTACCACAACAAAGGCCAAAGATTAATTATGATTGTAGTGTTGCTCACGCTGCTAAACTTTGCATTTTCGGGCAACAACAAAGTTATATTATGTGGCAGGTGTCATTAGAGCACAGTTAATAAAGTCATTTCTTGAAATAATGGATAAACTAGGCACTCATCTTTTCGTGTTTCCCACAGCTGGCCTCGTTGTGAACTCATGGCTCAATCTTCGAAAATCTAGGTAGTGATGATTCCAAGCTCGGATGCAAAGAGGCCTAGGTGTTATTCTGCGATATTCAAAAGTTTTACAGATGTGTTTCATAAACCATTCTTGAAGATTAAACTTTTGCCAGTTAGGACAATGGTGATGTAAAGAAAGTAATGAGCACTCCGAATTTAAATTACATTTCTTTTTTATTACTTTTGTTGCAATATCACGTAACTCGTTCCAAAACATCACTTAACAATTTAAAACATACTTGAAAATATCTTCCTCACTGTTTGAGTTCACATTTCATAAACTGACTACAATTTACGTCTTTTTAACGTGACGACCAAAGCTTGACTCTCTAATAAACGCTTACGCGCCCAAAAATCAGAGTAACAAGTACGTCAAAGATCATAGTGACAAAAGAAAGATATCATTGCAATATATACGTATCGATGTATCGAAGTACCTCTACATTAATGAAATCAAATCTGAATGTTGTCACAGAAATATCTTAACTATTTTACAGAGACACAGTAGAATATTGCTGGTATCGAGAGGTTGTGGTGAGGTGCCGCAATGGTTACGTAGTTCAAGTACCATTACATGCTGTAGTATAATGGAGCATACTGTAGATACTTTATATGTATGGGTTTATTTTGTTTACCAGTTAGTTATTTGCAGGCCGCTGAAATTAATTAAAGAGATTTTTTTATTATTTTGTTTGGCATCAAGGATACATTACTTGAATTGAACAGCAATGATGTTACTGGTAACACAATACACATATACCACAACTAAAACAGATTACATTCATTTATGGTAATAAAAGTCTGAGATTAGATCGATAAATCAATAATATACATATGGATAAAAACACTAGGATGAGTTACATGTAGAAGAGAAAATGTGGTTTTTATAAACAGTAATATTGACAAACAGAGCTTTAAGTTGTAATAAAAACTATAGGTTAATATCTAAAGTATCCAGCCAGGAGATTGCTTCCTCAGAGACCTCATGTATGCTGGTCACAGTTCCAGCATATTTCCGTAGGGGACACTCTGTGACTATGTGGTGTATTGTTTGTTGGTGGTGTCCACAGTCACACTTGGCACTTTCAGCGATTCCCCACTTATGCTTGAAGTCCTGGCATCTTCCGTGCTTGGTGCGTATGCGATTTAGGGTGGTCCACGACCTCCTAGGTAAGTGGTATCCAGGAGGGACTCGTGTAGAATCAGCAATGAGACCTGCAGAATCGGGATTGGCTGCGAACCATTCTTCCCGCCATGCTGTTTCTGGTTGGAAACCTTCAGAAGTAAGCCTTTTTCCAAATCTCCAGGAGGGTTTTCTGGACTTAAGACGATGTCTTTGAGTGGCATCACAGTCCTGGTGTAGCGGTAACTCGGGATTCTTGGAGCATTTCTCCCATTTCCTTTTCAACGCTGCCTGACGTCGTAACTTCGGTGGTGCAATGTTAGACAGAACAGGTAGCCATTCTGTGGGCGTGGATTTTATTGTCCCGGATACGCTTCTCATGGCTACATTCAGATGCATATCTACCATGGCTGTATGAGCGCTGTTCAGCCATATTGGGCTGCAATATTCCCCAACAGAGTATACAAGTCAAAAAAATGGTTCTGAGCACTATGGGACTTAACTGCTGTGGTTATCAGTCCCCTAGAACTTAGAACTACTTAAACCTAACTAACCTAAGGACATCACACACATCCATGCCCGAGGCAGGATTCGAACCTGCGACCGTAGCAGTCGCAGTATACAAGTCAGAGGGCAGTTGTTTTGAGTACTGATACTTTAGCTCCCCAGCTTGTTCCGGAGAGTTTGTGTAATATTTTGTTTCTGGTTCTCATTTTTAAAGCTGTTTCCGATAGATGTTTTCTGTATGTTAGGGAACGATCCAAGGTCACGCCGAGATATTAAATAGATAATAAGTTAGTAAGAATTCTGGTTTGCTAGAAGTATAATTAAGAAAAGGAACAGAGATTTCTTGGAGGGGTGGGGCCTGAATGAGTGCCGACTTGTTGGAGAGGCGTCGCCTGACGGACGTTGGCAGCAGCGGGAGGAAGCGGCCATGGTCCTGCAGCGGGTGGCCGCGGCTGTGGCTGGCTCGCCGTTACTCCGGCCGGAAGCCGGCGCGTCCTTGTCCGGTCGGCGGCGGCGGCGGCGCGGCGGAGGGCCTCGCCGCCAGTACAATAACGGACCGCCAAGGCCGCGTGTTCTCACCGGCGTATCGCTTCTCGCTCCCCAAAATCTGACATTTCGTTCAGGCTGGTGACGGTGGCCCGAGACCGATCCCATTTCTCTTCTACGCGTCCTGCAAGTACAAAGGGGATTCTTGAATACGAATACTCACAAGGGAACCTCCCCATCGCACCCCCCTCAGATTTAGTTATAAGTTGGCACAGTAGATAGGCCTTGAAAAACTGAACACAGATCAGTCGAGAAAACAGGAAGAAGTTGTATGGAACTATGAAAAAAATAAGCAAAATATACAATCTGAGTAGTCCATGTGTAAGATAGGCAACATCAAGGAGAATGTGAGTTCAGGAGCGCCGTGGTCCCGTGGTTAGCGTGAGCAACTGCTGAATGAGAAGTCCTTGGTTCAAGTACTTTGATATCCGGAAGTGATGGATAACCCTCTAGCATTGCAAGAAAATATGCAGAATACGAAGAAGAGGAGGTATTTCGGGAGTAATGAGCGTTGGATCGTCTCTAATGTTATTACAGCGTGTATTAAAGAGGCGACCCAAAAAGAACTGTTGGCTAATATTACCAGTCAAAATCAAAGGGCTGCAATTTATGCAAACATCAACCTCACCTACTAGGACGCATAGGTAAGGAATGGAAAAATAAGCCGCATGGTTTACTGGAATCGCCACGAAGGAAAACTAAAAATTTTGGGAGGAAAGCCATCGTTATAGACAGCTTCAAAATCACGTAAAACCTTTGATGCTTATGGGACACTAAATCTCTATCTCAGTCACCTCATTCTAAGACATATTGCTTAAAACATGTGCGCAGTAGCTATTCTAAACACTGCTGAAATTTCCTGTGAAACCTGTACACCGATTCTGGACTTCCAAGCAAAAAGCCTGACATATGAGATGCGTTCACATACTTTTATTTTTTTGGTAAGAACTTTATTTTTTAATCTGCAGCTATCTTATCCTCTTCAAAATATCCCTCATTACATGCTATACACTTTGTCCAGTACTTTTTCCAATTCCCGAAACCCTTTAGGAACTGTTTCTTCGGGATAGTTTGTAGGTCTCTTAGCTGTGCATTTTTAATCTCATCCATGCTTGTAAAACCGCTGTGCTTTAAGGCCTGCTTTGAAATGTTTATACCACTTGTCACCCTTTGTTTACTCATAACAGGATTACCAAAAGAAATATTTACCATTTCTAAAATTTTCATACACTTTATTCCATTCTTATAACAAAATTTAATACAGATTATCTAATTTATTATTATACAAAATAAATAATCGTTGATGCTACCAACACACATGTAACCTTTCTGACAACTGACAACAGAGTAAAGACCCAATATGCATAACATTGAACACAAACTTTTGAGGGATGTTTACGAAAACAGTGACAAAAAATTGGAGGAAATCGGACAACTAAAACACACAAAATTATAAATTTCTGCTTACTTTTTAAACACTCTTTGTGTTGCAAGAGTTGTTAAGTTTCAATGCAGTCCTTAAAAGAAAACTTCTACTTTTTAGTAGAAACACAAAATAAGAACAAGCCTTAAATTCTACAGACTGATCGCATTATATGGGGTTCGTTTTACGAATAGCAGTAGAGGAACATACATTCACATGAACAGGCATTTGGTTCTATGTTTGTAATAGAATCCTCTATAAAATGCTCTATAATGTTGTGTTTCGGAAGAAGCTATCATTTTTTGTATTCATTATGGTCTTAATGCATTTGTCTAAAAATAAACGCAGCCGCGACGTATCTGTACACGCGTTCGCCACAGATTTAAAGCGCACGCCGCGGCAGGACCGCTACTACGTTGTGAAACAGCCTGTAGAAGCGCCTTGAGACGTAGCTGGGTTGGCCGAGTGGGGACTCGCTCGCTCGCTCTTCAGTTTACCGACAGACTATAGCTCGATATAACTACGATATCAACGACACACAAATACTTGGATATAATAATTTGCAACAATATAAATGGACGATCATACAGGCTCAGTCGTAGAAAAGAAACTGGCAGACTTTGGTTCACTGACAGAACGCTAGGGAAACGCAACCAGTCTGCAAATGAGAATGCTTACAAAACACTCTTGTGACCATAGTACAATAAAAATTTGAAAATTTGTGATAAGTTCCTATGGGATGTAACTGCTGAGGTCATCGGTCTCTAGATTTACACACCGCTTAATCTAACATAACTTATGCTAAAGACAACACACACACCCATGTCTGAGGGAGGACTCTAACCTGCATCGGGGGCAGCCGTGCGATTCGTGGCAAGGAGCCTCAGACCGCATACTACAATATTACTCAAATATGTGCCACTCGTACCAAATAGGACTAACATTAGATATTGAGTGAATACAAAGAAGGGATGCACGAATTATCATAGCATTCTTCGACTCATATGAGAACGTCTCGGAGAACTGAAGAAACGTTTGTGGCACACGGTTGCAGATAGCAGCAAACTATCCAGAGAAAGCCTACTAACGAAGTGTCAAGAACCGATTTTAAATGAAACATCTAAGAATGTAATTATGTACTACAGCTCTACAGCTGCCACAGGGATCGTTGGGACAAGATTAGACTAACTATAGCGAGCACAGATACATTTAAACAGTCATTCTTTCCGTGCTACATAACTGAATGAAATCGGAAGAAAATCCTAATAAATGCTACCCTCTGTCATGCACTTCATAGTGGTTAGCAGAGAGTGATTGTCGATGTAGGTGTAGGCTATATTTTTTACGGGTAACTTTTAATTTGCACATCATAAGTCAAGTTTCGTCCTCCCATGAACCACGGACCTTGCCGTTGGTGGGGAGGCTTGCGTGTATCAGCGATACAGATAGCCGTACCGTAGGTGCAACCAAAACGGAGGGGTATCTGTTGAGAGGCCAGACAAACGTGTGGTTCCTGAAGAGGGCAGCAGCCTTTTCAGTAGTTGCAGGGGCAACAGTCTGGATGGTTGACTGATCTGGCCTTGTGACACTAACCAAAACGGCCTTGCTGTGCTGGTACTGCGAACGTCTGAAAGCAAGGGAAACTACAGCCGTAATTTTTCCCGAAGGCATGATGCTTTACTATATGGTTAAATGATGATGGCGTTCTCTTGGGTAAAATATTCCAGAGGTAAAATAGTCCCCCATTTGGATCTCCGGCCTGGACTACTGAGGAGGACGTAGTTATCAGGAGAAAGAAAACTGGCGTTCTACGGATCGGAGCGTGGAATGTCAGATCCCTTAATCGGGCAGGTAGGTAAGAAAATTTAAAAAGGGAAATGGATAGGTTAAAGTTAGATATAGTGGGAATTAGTGAAGTTCGGTGGCAGGAGGAACTAGACTTTTTGGTCAGGCGAATACAGGGTTACAAATACAAAATCAAATAGTGGTTATGCTGGAGTCGGTTTAATAATGAATAAAAAAATAGGAATTCGGGTAAGCTACTACAAACAGCATTGTGAACGCATTATTGTGGCCAAAATAGACACGAAGCCCACGCCTACTACAGTAGTACAAGTTTATATGCCAACTATCTCTGCAGATGACGAAGAAATTGTTGAAGAAAAAGAAATTACTCAGATAGGCAAGGGAGACGAAAATTTAATACTCATGAGTGACTGGAATTCGATAGTAGGAAAAGGGAGAGAAGGAAATGTAGTAGGTGAATATGGATTGGGGGTAAGAAACGAAAGAGGAAGCCGCCTGGTAGAATTTTGCATAGCTAACAGTTGAATCATGAAAGACGGTTGTGGAAGAAGCCTGGAGCTACTAGATGGTATCAGATAGCTTACATAATGGTAAGACAGAGATTTAGGGACCAGGTTTTAAATTGTAAGACATTTCCAGGGGCAGATGTGGACTCTGACCACAATCTATTGGATATGAACTGTAAGTTAAAACTGAAGAACCTGCAAAAAGATGGGAATTTAAGGAGATGGGACCTGGATGAACCGACAGAATCAGAAGTTCTAGAATGTTTCAGGGAGAGCATTAGGGAACGATTGACAAAAATGGGGGACAGAAATACAGTAGAAGAACAATGGGTAGCTTTGAGAGATGAAATAGTGAGGACAGCAGAAGATCAAGTAGGTAAAAAGACGAGGGCTAGTAGAAATCCTTGTGTAACAGAAGAAATATTGAATTTAATTGATGAAAGGAGAAAATATAAAAATGCATTTAATGAATCAGGCAAAAAGGAATAAAAATGTCTCAAAAATTAGATCGACAGGAAGTGAAAAAGACTAAGCAGAGATGACTAGAGGACAAATTTAAGAATGTAGAGGTAGATATCACTATGGGTAAGATAGATACTGCCTACAGGAAAAGAAAACCACTTGTATCAATATCAAGAGCTGAGATGGAAACCCAGTTCTAAGCAAAGAAGGGAAAGCAGAAGGTGGAAGGAGTATATAGAAGGTCCATACAAGGACGATGTACTTCATGACAATATTATGGAAATGGAAGAGGATGTAATGGGAGATATGATCCTGCTTGAATAGCTAGACAGAGCACTGAAAGACCTAAGTCGAAACAAGGTTCCGGGAGTAGACAACATTCCATTAGCATTGCTAATAGCCTTGAGAGATCCTAAACTTTACCATCTGGTGAGCAAGATGTATGAGACAGGCGAAATACCTTCAGACTTCAAGAAGAATGTAATAATTCCGATCCGAAGAAAATCAGGTGTTGACTGGTGTGAAAATTACCTAATCATCAGTATAATAAGGCACTGTTGAAAAATCCTAACACGAATTCATTACAGACGAATGGAAAAACTGGTAAAAGCCGACCTTGGGGAAGATCAGTTTCGATTCCGCAGAAATGTTGGAAAAAGTGAGGCAATGCTGATCCTACGACTTATCTTAGAAGATACATTAAGGAAAGGAAAATTTAAGTTTCTAGCATTTGTAGACTTAGAGAAAGCTTTTGACAATGCTGACTTGAATACTCGCTTTCAAATTCTGAAGGTGGCAGGCCTAAAATACAGGGAGCGAAAGGCTATTTACAATTTGTACAGAAACCAGATGGGAGGTATAAGAGTTGAGGGCATGAAAGGGAAGCAGTGGTTGGGAAGGGATTGAGACGTGGTTGTTGCCTATCCCCAATGTTATTTAGTCTGTATATTGAGCAAGCAGTAAAGGAAACAAAAGACCAATTTGGAGTAGGAATTAAAATCCATGGAGAAGAAATAAAAAATTTGAGGTTCGCCGATGACATCGTAATTCTGTCAGAGACTGCAAAGGACATGGAAGAGCAGTTGAAAGGATCGGATAGTGTCTTGAAAGGAGGATATAAGATTAACATCGAAAAAGCAAAACGAGGAGAATGGAATGTACTCGAATTAAATCGGGTGATGCTGAGCGAATTAGATTAGGAAATGAGACACTTACAGCAGTAGATGTGTTTTGTTATTTGGCAAGCAATATAACTGATGATGGTCGAAGTAGGGAGGATATAAAATGTAGACTGGCAACGGCAAGGAAAGCGTTTCTGAAGAAGAGAAATTTGGTAACATGGAGTATAGATTTAAGTGTCAGAAACTGGTTTTTGAAAGCATTTGTATGGAGTGTAACCATGTATGAAAGTGAAACATGGACGATAAATAGTTTAGACAAGAAGAGAATAGAAGCTTTCGAATTGTGGTGTTACAGAAGAATGCTGAAGATTAGATGGGTAGATCACGTAACTAATGAGGAGGTATTGAATAGAATTGGTGTGAGGATAAATTTGTGGCACAACTTGACAAGAAGAAGGAATCGGTTGGGGGGACATATTCTGAGGCATCAAGGGATCACCAATTTAGTACTTGAGTGCAGCGTGGAGGGTAAAAATCGTAGAGGGAGACCAAGAGATGAATACACTAAGCAGATTTAGAAGTATGTAGGTTGCAGTAGGTACTGGGACGTGAAGAAGTTTGTACAGGACAGAGTAGCATGGAGAGCTGCATCAAACCAGTCTCAGGACTAAAGACCACAACAAAACAAGTAAAGTTTACCTTGACCCCTTTCATAAGTTGGCGGTCAATAGTTGCCGATAGGGGTATCCCTAACGTACGTACCCAGCTTGCTCACTCGCTCGTAAATTACAATTGCGAGAACATGTCGAAAACTTCATTTTTCATTAGGAAGAGAATTTCTGAACAATTAGCGGTGCATAAGCCGTAAAGGGCGTACGCATTCTCATTGCGCCACTTGCCTGATCTCAATGTGTGTCACTTTTTGTTGCACACGGGAGGGGGGGAGGGAGGGCGTGAAAGACTCTGGACTCTGTGCGTCTCCCCTTCTAAGCAGAAAGCAAGTTCTTGTAATATGGGTCCACAAAGTGTCTGCTGACATGCAGACGTAGTTCATAATTGTATGAGTATATGGTGACGAATTGAGAAGAAATGAAACACACGTCACAGCAAAGGGAGTCCAAACAGTGGCATCAGTACCTAGTGTACCCCCACTGTGGCGGCCACGCAGGTCATGCACGTCTTAAGCATGTTGCACCTTTCGTTGCAATTCGGCAGTGTTTCCCCACTTCGTCATGTCTCATACACGTTCAGCTGGCGAGAGATGGTGTTGTTTCTACACAGGAAAGTGGCTGTACACCACGAAGAGCACGTTGCTTCCCATATGTGGACGTGCATAATACTACTGAAAAAGCATACGACCCGCCTGTCGAAGAAATGGCAGTAGCGTGGGATAACAGTCTGTGCAATGTAGAGAGCAGTGTTTTCTTTATCCTGTACAAACACCAAATTTCACAGCGAGTTGCGGCAGATATCCTCCCCCTCCCGTCCCAAACACACACGCATACACACCATGAAGCATGGTGATGTGCCCTTTGTGCCGTGGTCGAATGCACTCTAGAATAGGCAGCTCACCAGCTCTATTCTATACACGCGTACGTCCATCATTCGCGTACAGACAGAATCTGTTCTCAACACTTGAGATAAGAGAGCGCCAAGCTATTCTCCATTCGGCTTTATCACGACACCACCTAATAGTGTTGCTGGTCAAAGGCACACGTAATCTTAATCCTGCTGCACGCAGATGGTTTCCAGCGGGCCCTAAGGACACAGCAGGTCGAACTGTGCCCGGATTTCGTCCCTGGATGACGTGTGTCGGCCATCGCTGCTGGTACGGTATGTCATTCTTGACGTGTAACTGCACTGCGTGGGCGTCCAGAACTAGTTCACAGGTGTGGGAATGTTCCACACACTGTCGAAAGCGGTGACACACCAACGGTACATTGTGCCCAACATGTGCAGCAATACATCGACATACCCATCCAGCTATCCATAGGCCCGTTGTTCGATCCCGTTCAAACAGCTGGATCTGTTACGCAGGAGTATGTACTCGTTGGTAGGGCATGGTTGTAGCCTAGAATGAATATCGCTATCACTGTTCATCTCTAAACTCGTCCCAGATACTGCCTGCAGAGAAAAGACAGCATACACAGACTGTCTTACTGATCGTCATCTCATTGCCGATGACCATGACAAATCAATCCTCGTTAAGCACATATTATACCTTGGTTCCGCTGAAGGTGTCGCATTTTCTTCCGGTGAGGTATTTTCCAGATACGTTATATTATTTGTTTGTAGATGCTTGGCAGTGGTGGAAAGCCGACATGGCAACAGCAGAATGGAAACGCCTACAGCCATAAGCGGAAAATGACGTTATTTAAGCTTTGGGTGAATTGTGATGGCGCCTAGCAATGGCAGTGACTGCAGTAACTACAGACAGGTTTGCAAAAGTATTATATGATTTAGTCTATCGTCAGGAAGTTCTACGTGCTTCTGAGGGACAGCGCATTCAGCATTAGTGAAACTAAAATTGAGACGCTCATCCGAAGAGCAACAGAAAAGTTTACCTCAACGTCGGATGAGCAAACGTGTAAAATATATGCCCTTGTAAAATGGGATGGTTCTTTTGAAAGTACGAGGGACATTCAGTTAGTAATGCAATACATTTTTTCTCGATCCATTTCAGATGAAAAAATGCAGCACTGATTGTGGACATCATGGAATGTTCCCGTTTCAAGCCCTTATAGTTTCATGAAGTTCCGATAGGTGGTGGCGCAGGGTACCAAACCACCGCTCGACGTCGGAATCTATGTCAGTACCCTCCCCATCATCGAAGTACTGCTTCCCACGGACTGCACCCTTCATTGGGCCAAACAGGTGGTCCTTTGTTGCTCTCTGTAGTGTTCTGTTAGGCAGCGAGGAACTCACGGGCATACATCTTTGAGTATGCTAACTGGTAGACGAGTGTGTAAGAACCACCAACAAGGACGTCCAGTTGTGTAGCGAGGTTTGATCCACGATCTCCTGAATGAGAGTAGCCGGCCATTGTGACCGAGCGGTTCTAGGCGCTTCAGTCCGGAACCGCGATGTGGCTACGGTCGAAGGTTCGAATACTGCCTGGGGCATGGACGTGTGTGAATGTCCTTAGATTAGTTAGGTTTATGTTGTTCTAAGTCTAGGGGACTGACGACCTCAGATGTTAAGTCCTTTAGTGCTTAGAGCCATTTGAACTGAATGAGAGTGTTCGCACGCTCTAACATAGTAGGAGTCACAGTTGTGCGGCCGGCTGGCGTGTGTGAGATCGGACGAGTTTGTGCGACCTCGTTGCGATGATGCGTTGATGCACTCTGCAGGCACCTATGAATCTCAGCAATGCTCTGGTTTTCTCATATACATATCTATTGAGTGAGCTTTCGGATGTGCAGAACGAGAAATCTGTCCGCAACATCTCCTGCTACTCAAGTATAGCGCTGCCTATTTTGTCTGTTATTGCTTCGCTAGAACCTTCAGAAGTATCCTCAAACTTTGTATACGTGTTTTATAGACATATTAAAAATTTTATACCTGGAACTGAAATAGTTTTAAAGCTGTGAAGAGCTAGGGTATTGTCCCTTTTCGCCACAGTATTATAGCTCACTTCCACTTAACTTACGTTTTTTCGGGTGCGGGAAAAGAAGTGACAGCCAACAATATCTTTTTAGGTTTTCTATTGCACTTACTCAAGTTGTCGAATCTGCTTTTCAATTAAGTAATTCACAGTGACACTGTGTTGGGCGCCGATGCCTCACAGGAGGGACTGGGGGGAGGAGGGACCCATTTGCAGTGATGATGAAATTGTGACTGTAAGTAAGCAATTTACATCACGTGTTTTATTTATTTTCTTTCGGGAAACAAGAGTACAAAAATTATATAATGTAGGAAACTGTCTCATGTATAAGTACTTAGATACACACAAGGGTTTGAGGACCTGAATAAACTGGAGGAAATTAATCACACTGTCTTATACCAATTTTATCTGCAGATTAACATAGCACGAATACATAATCACTGATTGGCAGCTTAAACGCGCTAGCAAATTTATCTAGCATTTCTCTCGTAAATACATGGAGAAAAAAGCTTAGCAATTTGCTCTACAATTCAAGACATTATAAGACCGAGTCCCGATGTTTTTAAACATATAAAGCGCCTCACATCAATATGATAATCACTATTAGAGGTTTGTTGTACTTACCTATGAAAAGTAACTGGTCTTCCTTTCACGTACTTCTTACAACATTACTGCACCATGGCTGTTATTACTACTAAAACGTGTAGAACGTATGTAAAAACATGTGAATACATGTAACATTAAAGTTTCGCTGTTACCACAAATTGTAGACAAGCAGCGACGTCCCATTGCCACGTGACTAGCCCGGTTTGATGTTGAGAACATGCGCAGTAGGCTATGCTCACTCCATAGATATTTATACTCTATGGGTTTTCCGCAAGAAGAAACTCAAAGATAGCACTCTGCTTGGGACGCACCTCCGTTACTTATTTTTACAAGGTCTTTGTCCGTTACAGACGCCATTTTGAAGGCTACGTATAACGCCACCACCTGTCGGAACTTCATGAAATTATAGGACCTGAAGAGGGAGTAATCCACGATGTCAAGCAACAAATTTCGCAGTTTTTCAACTTAAAGTTGCCTACGAAAAAAGTGTGTTGCATTCCTTATTGAATGACCCTCGTGCTATGTATGTGACATATGCAAAGTTTATATAAACTTATAAAACAAATATATAAATTTATTGTAGTTTTTTGTTTCCTTAGCAATGGAAACTGTTCTACGGTGTCATTGTATTTAGTGTCCTCAGAGAAACGTGTTTGAAAGTCTCAAGTGTCAAGAAGTTTTTTTATGATAACAATAGCAGAGATACACTCTCGGCAGCTCCAGAATTGTATTCGTATAGACGCGGCTTGAAATACTACAATATTTTATTTGAATTATCGGTTTGAATCGGCAGTAAATCACTGTGCAGTAACTAATGTTACAAGAAAGATCAATGCAGAGGTGCAGCTGATGTACCTGGCTACGTATTATGTAACATTACAACTAATATTTTAAATGCTAAAATACTGTTTCATATTGCGTAAGATCGTGTGCATGGTGATAATATTTGGTAAATTCCTTATTGTATAAATTTCAGTGTTGTAGTAGCTGGTTACTCTTACAATAAATAAAACGCAAATGTGCACTAACTACACGTAGTTTAAGTAAAATACAAAACGAATACACTCGAGAATAAATTCAAGTTGCATTAGAAAGGGAGTACCAAAACTCAAACACCTGACTCATGAAACGATTTTTAAAAGTGTAATTAACATAAGCAACATGAGGGAGAAAACGTAAGCGCTAATTTTTTAGAGTCGTTATAGATTTTCTGAAGATAGTTTCATTCGGATCTTTCAGCGATCGAGCATTGAAACGTGCCTGTGCTACTTCGTATCGAGAACATCACTCGTTTCTCGCGTTGGCCTAGTTTTTATTATTATTATTTTTCTTTTTTGCGCAAGTCACACTACAAAATCCGTTCTTACCATCCAGTTTGCCATAAAATACGAGGACGTGAAAATTGTGCGTTCCAGGAGAGATGCCGGAGTGGTAAAACAGCCATATAGTTTTGATTTTCCGCAGTTTCTCCAAACCAGTGAAGGCATATACCTGTCGATTTGCTAACCCGACTTCAGCATTGACAGGGGTAAGGTTGATACTGCCTACAGGAAAATTAAAGAGACCTTTGGAGATAAGAGAACACTTGTATGAACATCAAGAGCTCTGATGGAAACCCAGTTCTAAGCAAAGAAGGGAAAGCAGAAAGGTGGAAGGAGTATATAGAGGGTCTATACAAGGGCGATGTACTTGAGGACAATAGTATGGAAATGGAAGAGGATGTAGATGAAGATGAAATGGGAGATACGATACTGCGTGAAGAGTTTGACAGAGCACTGGAAGACCTGAGTCGAAACAAGGCCCCCGGAGTAGACAACATTCCATTGGAACTACTGACGGCCTTGGGAGAGCCTGTTCTGACAAAACTCTACCATCTGGTGAGCAAGATGTACGAGACAGGCGAAATACCCTCAGACTTCAAGAAGAATATAATAACTCCAATCCCAAAGAAAGCAGGTGTTGACAGATGTGAAAATTACCGAACTATCAGTTTAATAAGTCACAGCTGCAAAATACTAACGCGAATTCTTTACAGACGAATGGAAAAACTAGTAGAAGCCGACCTCGGGGAAGATCAGATTGGATTACGCAGAAATGTTGGAACACGTGAGGCAATACTGTCCCTACGACTTACCTTAGAAGCTAGATTAAGGAAGGGCAAACCTATGTTTCTAGCATTTGTAGACTTAGAGAAAGCTTTTGACAATGTTGATTGGAATACTCTCTTTCAAATTCTGAAGGTAGCAGGGGTAAAATACAGGGAGCGAAAGGCTATTTACAATTTGTACAGAAACCAGATGGCAGTTATAAGTGTCGAGGGACATCAGAGGGAAGCAGTGGTTGGGAAGGGAGTGAGACAGGGTTGTAGTCTCTCCCCGATGTTATTCAATCTGTATATTGAGCAAGCGGTAAAAGAAACAAAAGAAAAATTCGGAGTAGGTATTAAAATCCATGGAGAAGAAATAAAAATGTTGAGGTTCGCCGATGACATCGTAATTCTGTCAGACACAGCAAAGGACTTGGAAGAGCAGAGGAACGGAATGGATAGTGTCTTGAAAGGAGGATATAAGATGAACATCAACAAAAGCAAAACGAGGATAATGGAATTTAGTCGAATTAAATCGGGTGATGCTGAGCGAATTAGATTAGGAAATGAGACACTTAAAGTAGTCAAGGAGTTTTGCTATTTGGGGAGCAAAAAAACTGATGATGGTCGAAGTAGAGAGGATATAAAATATAGACTGGCAATGGCAAGGAAAGCGTTTCTGAAGAAGAGAAATTTGTTAACATCGAGTATAGATTTAAGTGTCAGGAAATCATTTCTGAAAGTATTTGTATGGAGTGTAGCCATGTATGGAAGTGAAACATGGGCAATAAATAGTTTGGACAAGAAGAGAATAGAAGCTTTCGAAATGTGGTGCTACAGAAGAATGCTGAAGATTAGGTGGGTAGATCACATAACTAATGAGGAAGTATTGAATAGGATTGGGGAGAAGAGAAGTTTGTGGCACAACTTTACCAAAAGAAGGGATCGGTTGGTAGGACATGTTCTGAGGCATCAAGGGATCACCAGTTTAGTATTGGAGGGCAGTGTGGAGGGTAAAAATCGTAGAGGGAGACCAAGACATGACTACACCAAGCAGATTCAGAAGGATGTAGGTTGTAGTAGGTACTGGGAGATGAAGAAGCTTGCACAAGATAGAGTAGCATGGGGAGCTGCATGAAACCAGTCTCAGGACTGAAGACCACAACAACAACAACAAATCTTTACCTCCCTTCCTAAACTACAGATGTGCACAATACATTCTAATGTGTACCAGTAAATGTTATGACATCATCAACGCACGAGTATATGTCACAAAAATACTTAAATGTCTGAAATGGTTTACATCGTTGAGTTCCTCCTAAATGCTATTGTCGTTCTTACGATCTATTTGTTCAGTAATTTATACGTTGTCCGCCAACAGTAGCACTGTAACTTTAATGAACTGTCCGATAAGCATAGGCAAAATGTACACTGCCCAATGCAAATGCGAGTTTGTAAAATCCATTTCAACAGAAGAGGGGTTCTGCTTTAGATGAAACACTCTAAGTAAAAGGGTTTCTTGCTGCAAATAGATGGTGTAGCGTCTGATGATGTAGTTTACTACAGTTTCTTTTTGTCGACTGACATTGTTATTTAGTGTAGTAAGTGGACATGTTGCTTATTGCTGTTTATTGTGTCGGAGAAGATGCGACATGAAGACATTATTCATAGAGAGTGGGTAATGATAATGACGCTCTTATCGACGGACACTGGAGCTTGTCTGTTGAGCAAGGTCGAGTGGAGAGCTTCGTCGTTCTTCTTCAGTTCTTTGCCACACTGTGAATCAAGGTATCCCCACGGGCGGTGATGTTAACTGCGTAAAATACCGTGATCCAGGAAACATGGATGCGATCATTAGACTGAAAGAGAATAAACACGTATCAAACCAGACTTTTTCCTCGACATTTCTATTATATATCGCCAATTGCCTTGTATTTTATCTTAATGTGTATGATAACAGGAGAAGAAAATCGACAGTGGGTACCAACAATTGACAAATGCGTGAAATTTGGTAAGCACAAGTACAACGAAATAAATTTGATGCGCTAGTAACAAAGAAAGAGAATGAATCTTTCTGTGTACTATAGTCTGGGTTGTTGCGAAACATACTCGCAGATTTAAACAGTCTTGCTACCATATCCTTCCTAGCAGCTGTATTATTTCTGTAACATATGCAGGAGAGTCTCGTTAAATTTCGATAGGGGGAGACTGGTCTCGCCAGACTGATAGTGCGACGTACGCCTTGAGTTGCATCTGGATAGTCCGAAGACTGGTTTGATGCATTTCTTCACGCTAGTCTGTCCTGTGCAGGCTTCTGATCCTCTGCATAACTGCTCCAACCCACGTTCATCTGAACTTGCTTTCTACATTCAAGCCTTAGTCTACCTCTACAATTTTTATCCCCCAAATGTCCTATTATGACATAATGACTATTACTTGATGCCTCTGATGTGTACTACGCATTGTTTACGAGTTGTGGACAATCTTTCGCTTCCTGTATTTTATCCCTGCTACAGTCCGAATTTCAGTGTATACGAGTCAACATTGTCAAAGCTTTCCCACGTCAAAAAGTTGTAACTTTACTTTTCTTCATTCTACCTTCTACGATACGTCATAAGGTCAGCATTGCCTCTTTCATTCGTACATTTCTCGGGAATGCAAACTGATCATCATGGGCAGCTTCTGCTGGTCATTCCATTCTTCTGTAAATAGACCGTGTCAGTCTTTTGCAACCATGACTTATTAAAGTGATAGTTGGATAATATTTATGCCTGATGGCTCCTGCATTCTTTGGAATTGCCATTATTACATTTTTCTTGAATTTTGTCGGTATTTCATCTACCTCATATATCTTGTCTAGCAGTGGAACTCTGTATGCATCAGACTATGGCAGAAACCTCAGAACTTATAGTGCACATTGAATAAAAACACTAAATACACAAAGATAGTTTTGATATCGAATAAAAGGGTCAGCGTTGGTAAAAAAAAAAAAAAAAATTGAAAAAAATAAATGTCAAATTTTGGTGAAATCAGTTTTCTAAATTTAAGAAATTAGACGGATTACAGAAACATTTGACGCCTCTTCAAACGATGCTCGAAATCATACGTCGAATGTTCTTTGGTACTCTTTAACATTAACATTCTAAGGTTCTAAGTTGAACATTGGACGCTAAATTCTCAATCGGAGCCTCACTTGTTGTACATGATCTCGAACATCAGTCAAAAAAGCGTCAAATGTTTCTATAATCTATTTTATTTCTTTCTTTTAGACAAACGATTGCACAAAACATTTGACTATTTTTAAATCTCTTTTTAATTTTCAATTTTTTGCCAGAAAGTGTGATCTTTATAACAGCTCATTTGCTTTCGTAGTGTCTGTTGCTCAGGAAATATCCCGAATTTAATATTTAATTCGAAGGAGGCCAGTTAAATATCACATTGATTTTTTATGGGCAAAACTGTTATGCCTTGAAGGTATGAAATTTTTAACACTTCAGCTATTCGTGAAGTATTTCAATTTTCCCTCAAATCACTAATTAAGCTTTTCTTAGTTGCCCTGATATCTTCCAAGGAATTAAATCCTTACTTACAAACTACACTTCATGTCGGTGTATTTCATAGTCCATTTGTCCATTTCTCACTCATGAAAACTCGGAAAAGTATTAATAATGTAATTATCCCTCAAATTTCACTTTAAGTGTTTTTAATTGTCCAGGTTACTCTCCGTCAACTATATATATTTTTTGCAAAACTGTACCTCATGCTGGTCAATTTAATACTTCATTTGTCCTTCCCAGTCTTCGTTTGGTAACGAAAATTTGGACAAAAATGTTACCTCAACTCACAAATTAAATTTTTCTTAATTATTTTGGTTACTTTAAAGCAAATAAATATTTTTCTGCAAACATATATATCACGCTGGTTAATTTTGTAACCCGTTACACTTTTTAAAAAATGGTTCAAATGGCTCACTATGCAACTTAACTTCTGAGGGCATCAGTCGCCTAGAACTTAGAACCAATTAAACCTAACTAACCTAAGGACATCACACACATCCATGCCCGAGGCAGAATTCGAACCTGCGACCGTAGCGGTTGCTCGGTTCCAGACTGTAGCGCCTAGAATCGCACGGCCACTCCGGCCGGCCCGTTACACTTAAACATTCGACCAAAAAAGAGTATTGATTAAATAAATAATTTTATTACAGACGTAGGTGTTACAGCTTCACATTACCAGTCTCACCATGCTTCATGTTGAACAGATGTGGATTATTACAGTTCAGCAGATTAGGGAAGACAGGACACTACATCACCGAAGCCGTTCGTAATATGGTAAGTGTCTAAGTACTTATAGGGTTCAGAATTAGAAAAGGCAATGCACAGTATCACGCTTGCTGTGTACTGAATACGTTTTTACGGTGGCCGTTAGTACATTTCGCACATGGACTGTACGGTCTCCGCAGAATTTAATCAGGAAGGGATTTATTTGTGATCAACTTCCAAATGTACGAAGTTTAGGGGCTGAATCAGTACCGAAAAAACAGAAAGATCTGGATTAGTCATCAATCACTATCTATACCAGTAAAAATTGTAACACAAAGTAAAATTTAATCCTTTATAGGAAGTAACACCCCATTGTAAAATCTAAAGTTACCTGTTCGCATTTTACGAAGAACGAATCACCAAGTACGTAATTTGTGAACTGTGGCGCTGGGTAGTTATTTCCTGGTATAAGGTTTACAGAGAGGCATAAGTGTGACTACTGGTGAGTTATTTCCTGCAGGGTTACGTAACTCCGGGAGTGAGATGGGCGTGTGGAACTCTGTATCTGAATCAGCTGGCGTCTCCAGGGCAGTTAACGCCTCATTTGTTTCGGGTCCAGTACAGCTCCGTTTTATGTTCTCAATAAAACCGTTTTCTCGCCATTAATGTGTCACTGCTTTATCTATGGGCTGCTGCTGTTCTCGAATATGTTCCTTTCCGTGTGTGAATGTATATGCAGTTTGGTTTAAAAGGCTATTCACTTCTTTCTGTTTTAACTATCAATTTTTCATAAGTGCGGCCTTTTGATTGTTTCAGTATTTCATCCTTGAACGTGGTACACTCTGGATTTTGACACCGTCTCTTCTACTGCCCCCAACATTTTCCTATCTATCAAGGAGAACGCTTTTCAAAAATAGCCAATAAGTTTTAATTATCCTGATATTCTACTGCTTGGTGACCATTAGATTTCCTCATTTCCACAATAGTGGATGCGTTGAAACGATTATCTGCATGGACATAGTGATAGGGATCTCTAGCAAGCTGTGTGTGCCACTTTATTAGGGAGAACCTGCTTCAAGCAAGTAGCTCCCGACACATTAAACAGTAATAAACACCACGTGCTCATTAGCCTTGTGAATTCAGTTTGGCATACGTCACTTGAGTAAGGGAATTTTATCAAAATATATACATTGTGTGTAAAACATTATTGGTTTTTCTGACGCTTTAAGAACTGGGAGTTTTATACAAAAACGTCGCAAGAAACTTCGTGCTCGTGTCCATGCACAGTCATTTGTTCAAAATGGTTATCATGTGTGCCTAGCTTGCACAAGATCCTCTAGACAGACAGCAAAACCAGCAGCTCAAGAAAGGACTATCTCCTATTGTAGGCTGTGATGATACTTCTGTGTTGAACTATTTGTTTGTATAGAGAACGCTGAAACTTACAAGCACATTTTAAGACGTCGCCTACTAATCATCACCAAAGAACTCACTCAAGACGAAACTAAATTTGTTACAAACTGTCTATGATGAAGGTTCAAAGTTTAAATGCGTTACAGTGTATATTTATGAATGAGTTTCTTTTTGACATTGAGATATGACTACGTAAATTATTTATTTGAATGTAAGGCAGAAAAAGACGGGCAGCTGTATTCGAGTGCCGCGGAAGCTGTCCAGCAGGCACGAAATATGAGTGCACGTCTCAACTCCGGAAAGTAACATCCCCAATACTCCGGCACAGGCAGATTCGTGTTTGACAGGTGATTCAGCGATCCACGTTTCAGCGACAACCGTGCAGGACGATCGCACAGCTTCGAACAGTGCGTTCGAATACTGGGCTATGCGTTTCACTTTTCACCATCGCAGCGACAGATTAGTATCTTACTGAATGTCTTAATAGAGAGACATGACAGGGACTCTCGTAATTAACCCAACATCTGGTGGAGATGTATCACTGATTTTTCCGTTGACTACTGGGCTTTGCTTTCATGGAAGCGAATGACTGTACCAAAAGAACTGCCCTCGCATGTTCATAAGTTTTACGGCCCGAGTCAGTTTCCAAAAAATTCGCCCGAATTGTATAGCACATAAAAACTGTTGTAAAATGAATCAAAGTTTAGGCCACTGCAAAAATAAATTATAATCAATAAAGAACTTCAGTTTTCTTCTTTCAACTCGCGACATCCAGTAATACGAAATTTATTAATGGATTATGGGAAGATAAGTGACATTTAATTAGCAATATTACATAACCTGCTGATCACTTGCAATAGTGGCCGAAACGATCGGAGCTTTCGAAGTACGATCCAGAGGAATCAGAAGAATTTTCTTCTCTGTCATGCCACAGGAGGATGAGTTTGTTTGCGAGTAGATAGCCCTGCATAATCGTCCTCGGCGACAAAGGAAATCCCTCCCGTGGCCTGAAAATCGTCTTGAGGTTGTAACGACACAAAATTCTTACAGGAAGTGTGCATGGCATCATGAGTATTGTCTCAAACAGATGATTACTGCACCCTCATGTTGGTGGTGGGCATGTATCTTACTGACCTGTTAGTATACGAGCATATGATTGTCCTCTAATGACACTGCTTCCTCTTGTGCTCGTCGATGACGGACAGATGATGTATATATGCAAAGGGAAATTTTGTGCTTTATTGACTGATAGAGGAAATAGGAGCACGGAGTTTCTCAAGTCCTTAGTGTTTTTTTCCATCATCTAAAAGGTAAAAAATATCAAGTCTGTGGTGCAAAAAAGGGAAGCCACTATGGGCTGCTCACATGATTCGAGTTCCAATAGCATCAGAATCTGATGCTACCATAGCTCGACACATGTGAGCAGCCCATAGTGACTTGCCATTTATGTATTCAGTTTTACAAATTTGGTGACTAAAGCTTTATCGCTTGATTTTTACTTTCATACGTGACAGATCAATCTGAGAGTTTTATTTCTGATGAAGGCACTCATAACAATGTCGAGACATGGTTCAAAAGACTCCTTTTGTTTCTACTAAGGAATGCTACTGCTGTTAATTTTACTTTTTTAAACGGTCGCTGAGCACTCTGCCCTGTTCAAAACTCTAATTTTGTGATTTCCATGTCGTGGGAACGTGAGGAGAAGTGATATGTAGCGTGACGCTCACCGAATTTCACCACTAAACCTCTTCGTGACGCACAACCCTTGTGCAGTAGCGCCTGCCATGTATGTTGTGGTTGTTCCCTTTCATAAAAGAGGAGGATTTTATTTAAACGTTATTTGATATCCCCAATACGAAGAGGTACAATGAGCTAAAATGGAAGTCAGTTGTTATAATTTGGCTCTCATGAACCACCGCAATAAGGGACCTAAATAAGAATCCTCTGAGAAAGTTGTGTTACGATTAGGAAAGTCATATCTGGAGTCCTACTGACTGCAGTAAAAGCGTTCCGCGGCCACGGGCGCCTCTCAGAAAACAATTTAACACAAAACCGTAATCCAGAAAATAAATGATAGTAGCTCAGAGTACTATTCAGAAACTGCAAATTAAGAAACGTGATACAGGAAGAAACAAAGTACAGTTTCACTTCATTTTGTAAAAGAATCGGCTGACTATTGATTTAAAACTTCCACATTCATGCAATAAAGTTGCAGGCACTGTATCTCGTAGAACTAAACCTCCTACAGCTTTAAAAATGATAACTGCAATAGTTCTGGACCGCGAAAATATCTAAGACCTCAGTGCTTCACAGACTAAGTCTTGTTCATGTGCATTTTGCATCTATTCCTAATTTTTTACAAAATCCTTTTACTCGGCGCACCAAAAGTCAAAAAAATATATCTGTGAGTACCACCGAAATCGCCATTTAGAAGTCCTGCGTGATGGTACGCTTGTAGATGATGTACCGCATGATCAGTACTGAGTCGTTAACGTAGTGCTCGCTCAGACGGCGGAATCTATGACCATCGCAGGAACGCTGGCTGGCTATAGAAAGGGTCACAAGTTCTCTCGAGGCGATGGAGGGCCACGCCGTGCCACGTCTCACCAAGCACACGGATATCCAGCCTCTTTTGTGCTATTGGCAGAATAACTGCAGCTCGTAGGACTGTAATAAGTTAACAAAAACATTAAAAGGGGAAGCAAAGGTCAAATCTATCATTAGAAAGCGCCTAACAGTCCAGACTACTTGTACGTTACTCTGACCAACAGTGAACATGTAATTCGGACGAAATAAACGTTTGTTAACTATATCGATCACGCTGATAACGAAAAAGACAAGGAAAATCTCGAATTGGTTCTCGTTTCCAAGTTAAAGTGAGTGCATTTAATTATAATTATATTTTACACTGAAGAGCCTAATGTGGTGTAGGGCCCCCACGAGCATGCAGAAGTGCCGCAACACGGCATGGATTCGACTAATGTCTGAAGTAGTGCTGGAGGTAACTGACACCATGAATCCTGCAGGGTTGTCCACAAATCTGTAAGAGTACTAGGGGTTGCAATGCATACCAGACATGCTCAATAACGTTCATGTCTGGGGAGTTTTATGGTCAACGGAAGTGTCTAAGTTCAGAAGAGTGTTCCTGAACCCACTCTGTAGCAATTCAGAACGTAGTGATTCCTGCTGGAATTTCCCAAGTCCATCGGAATGCACAATGGACATGAATGGATATACCTGATCAGACCGGTTGGTTACTTGCGTGTCACCTGTCAGGGTTGTATCTAGAGGTATCAGGGCTCCCATATCACTCCATCTCCACACGCCCCACACCAGTGCAGAGTCTCCACCATCTTGAATATTCTCTTGCTGACATCCAGTGTTCATGGATTCTTGAGCTCGTCTCCACATCCGTACACGTCCATCCGCTCTATAAAATTTCAAACGAGACTCGTCCGACCAAGCAGTATGTTTCCAGTCTTCAAAAGTCCAACGTCGGTGTTGATGGGCCCAGGCGAGGCGTAAAGCTTTGTGTCGCGCAGTCATCAAGGGTACACGAATGGCCTTCGGCTCCGAAAGCCCATACCGATGATGTTTCGTTGAATGGTTCGCGCGCTGACTCTTGTTGATGGCCCAGCACTGAAATCTGCAGCAATTTGCGGAAGGGTTGCATTTCTGTCACGTTGAACCATTCT
Organism: Schistocerca gregaria; assembly: GCF_023897955.1. NCBI lineage: Eukaryota > Metazoa > Arthropoda > Insecta > Orthoptera > Acrididae > Schistocerca > Schistocerca gregaria. Next base: position 547,315,657 of record NC_064923.1, read on the forward strand.
CTTTAGTCGTCGTTGGTCTCATTCTTGCGGGATCTTTTTCCGGCCACAGCGATGTCGGAGATTAGATGCTGTACCGTATTCCCGTTATTCACGGTACACTCGTGAAACGGTCGTGTCGGAAAATCCCCACTTCATCACTACCTCGGAGATGCTACGTCCCATCACCCATGCGCCGAATATAGCGCCACGTCCTGTCTCAGTTAAATCTTGATAACTTGCCATTGTAGCAGCAGTAACCGATCTAACAACAGCGCCAGACACTTGTCTTATATAGGCGTTGCCGACCGCAGCACCTTATGCCGTCTGTTTACATATATCTGCATGCCTATACGAATTTCTTTGGTGCTTCATCGTATTATCGTTCATTGCCAATCCCTTCCGATATAGGCTTTGAAATCCCGCTGAAAGTAGAGTGATGGAGTTCAGGCAACAATAGCTGTGTGTATATTATCGCTATTTTTAGCACGGAATCGTAGTAAAAGGGGAAGTGAAAGGGGAAGCAGAGGGGGAAACGGGGAGCGGATCATTTTCCATTAAGCTTAGTTTTAGTCTGTTACAAGCTGTGTTCTGTTCATGAGCTGGAGGATCGTGTTACTGAGGTGTAGTTGGTGTGTGTGGTCATTGTAATTCCTGTGGTTCAATATGTCTAGCAAGTGCATAAACAGTGCCGACAATTTTGCTGCATTTGCGGACAGGCTGCACTGAAAGCGCAAAGGAGCCCAATAACACCATATATTAGGAAAACGTACAGACTATGGCTGTGAAATTGGGGACCAGGAAAAACCAAGGCTGCTCGTGTTTGTTGCATACCTTGTGTCTCGAGTCTTCTTTCGCGGCTGAATCGTAGATCTTCCATAGGCTTTGCTATACCCATGATCTGGCGAGACGATTAAATAATGTGAATGAGTGCTATTTTTGTATGATAGCTCAATGGCATTTCCAAGAAGAAAGAGTCTTCCTTGACAGACGGACTGCCCGTTCCTGTCCCACCTTACCGTGATAGTGACGAAGGCGGTAGTGAAACTAGAGCTCCACCATCACCTTCAAGACGCAGCTCCTCGAAGAATCCTGTTCTATGTGGAACGATGAGTGTACAGAGAGTAACAAAATAACACTGTGTGAAATTAATGACGTAGTGAGATATCTGGAATTGCTGAAAGGCAAAGCTGAACTGATGGTATCAAGACCACAACAACGGAATTGTCTTGACATGACGGTAAATGTGATTGCGTTTCGTAACCGCCATATTCCATTCCTTCCACTTTTCGAGAGTGAAAACAAAATTTTGTATCTCTTAGTGATGTACAAGGACTAACAGCAGCTTTCAACATTGACTATAAAGTGATCAGAGGAGGTTGTTCATCGACTCCTCCAAAGTAAGTCTCAAGTTTGTGCTGCTGCATATTGGTAACGTGTTACCACTGATTCCGACTGGGTATGCACCTTACACGAAACAAGCATACGGCAACCCAAGACCGTTGTTTTTGCGACTGAACTACAAGTTTAAATGGCAGATTTTTGGGAATGCGCATGTCACATGAATAATACTTGGGTAATTGGTGGCTATACCAAATTCTGTAGCTTTCTGTGCCTGTAGGATATTCGCGATGAAGCCCTCGATTATAAAAAGGAAGATTCGTCTAAACATCAGTCACTTGAACCAGGAATTCACAACCTTCTGCAAGAAGCACTTGCCGAATCCAAGAACATAATTCTCCTAGCCCTTCTTACAAAATTGGACTAAACGAAAAACACGAGAAGCATTTCTGACGTCTTAGTGAGGTGAAAATAAAAGAGAGGATTTCCGTGTGTTCCCAGATACGCAAACAGTACAAAAATGAGCATTTCAACACGATCCTGACTAGTGACGAAAAGTTAGCTTGGGATGCCTTTGTTAAAGCGTTATCAAACTTTCTATGAAATAGAAGGGCAGAAAACAATAAGGATCTTGGCGTAAATCTTCTGCTCTGATACGGTAGACTGGGGTGCAACATGTCCTTAAAGTTACGTTTCTAGATTCCCATTTGGACTTTTCTCGAAGCAACTGTGATGCTGTAATAGGTGAGCACAGAGAACGCTTCCACCAGCAATTTTCGGACTTGGAAATGAGATGCCAGGGAAAGTGGAGTGCATCAGTGTTAGCCGATTACTGCTGGATACTAATCAGGGAATCACCAGTAGGAAACTACAAACGCCAGGAAAAGCGGTTGCTCCTTCAGTGAATTTCCTGGAAGAAAACGCAAAGGTAAATACATGCAATACTGTAGTGAAGGCATGGTCGCACTTTCTCTCTCTACTGACTATTCCTTGAGTCCTATGTAAGTATTCTATCACTTATACAGAACTAACTTTTCTTAAACGCTTTAATTTATCCGCATAGACATGGGTAAGTAAGTCAGATACCGGCAGTTAATTTTGAATAAGGCTTTCATCAAGACCTCTATGACAACTTTCTGTCTTTCATTGTGTGTTCTATCAAGAGGCAACTTCTCTTTTCCCACCTACACATCTGATTCTTTATTACGTATCATGTAATGTTGTTGCTTTAATCTGATCTGAACGCGGTGCTGATATTCAAGACCATAAAAATGTGTTAAAAACTGTGAGCTGTCTGGGGAAGTTAACCTTGCATTGCTGAGCAACTGTTTCACCAGGTATCCAGTCTAGCTTACCAAATTCCCAACCAGACTAACATTAATTAGCTGGCCGGAGTGGACGAGCGATTCTAAGTGCTACAGTCTGGAACCGCGCGACCGCTACGACCGCAGGTTCGAATCCTGCCTCGGGCATGGGTGTGTGTGATGTCCTTAGGTTAGTTAGGTTTAAGTAGTTCTCAGTTCTAGGGGACTGATGACCTCAGATGTTAAGTCCCATAGTGCTCAGAGCCATTAACATTAATTATAATCTTTCAATAGTCATACGACAACCGGTGATAAGAGAATTTAAATAAAAAGAAATAAATCAGTTTATATTTGGAAATTTATTTTAACATTGATCATTGCTCCGTTAAAATTTCAACATATTAAACTTGATTCATAACTAAACTGGTGCCATATTTAGGATCGTGAAAATGTGAGTTTGTAATCTTACAGAACACATCAAATATGGAGCCGAGATTAGGAGACTGCATTCATAAAATAACACACGAAGAACGTTGAAACATATGCAAGAGGAAATTAACCACCACCAACCGATTCAATTTTCATCCAAAGAAGTTACGTTCGTAGCACAATCCTGTCCGTCATGTAATTACCACACACTGGTATACTAAATTCATACTAACTCTCTGTGAAATCTTCCCGAAAAGAATAGCTGAGGGCTACTTTGATGATTACACTACATGCTTCACGTGGTCAACTTGGTTTACACAAAGAGTGTAACTCCACAATAATTTTGATAATTAAAGTAAATTAGATCGAAAAGCAATTTACAAAAGAAAAACCTCGAACTGGTTACTAACGTCTTACTATTAACCTGATGGGTCAAACAATTGTATAAGCACGTGGTACTGGTCTCACAAAGTACACCCTACGTGGGTTGAACATAAAGAAAAGTTGCTATATTGAAAAATATTGTCAAGACGAGACGTTATAATCTCACGCACATTCGCATTTAAGACTGATGATCTTAGTTAGAGTTACTGATCGACACGTGGTTCCACTTTACTCACAAAGTAGTGACAAAGCAACTACTGGAAGATATTCTGAACTTCACACTCGAATTATACTGCGTTGCAATTTAGGATGACATTAGATATTTTAGTTCTAAACCTGAAATAAAGGTGATTAAGTTTTCAGTTAGGCTGAACTTAAGAAATCCATTGTCCTACGGACTTAGCAGACACGCGCTTAGCCGGAGATCTTACCACTTCAGACGCTCGCCGCGGACAGACTGCTGTGGGTCGCTACCGTTGGTGCTTCCAGATACAAAACGGAAGTGACCAGAGAGGCAGCTTTCTATACCAACATGACAAGGGACGGACAGGACCATACTAAGAATAGAAACCTCTTTGCTTTTAGAAAGCGTAGCTATCTGTTCCGACGTTGGTCCTACTGTTCTCTAGCAGACAGGGCTGTCTGCTACCCTCAAGCATGCAACTAGAAATACATTTGCTCATTCATCCTCTCACACAGAAGGGAAGGAGGATGACAGTATCTTATCATATACAGTATATAAAAGAAAGCGAATGTAGGTTCTGTATGAGACTGTGTGACATGAATTACATATAAACTGTGTTTTAAAGTGTAGTAGTGTGACAGATCGTTCTTGTTTATGTGTAAAAGTAACACGTTCCAATGATCAGTCTCCTCCCAGAGAGTCGGAAACGCCACAGTAAATTTAGAAGAGGAACTTATGCCGTAAATGACAACAGATTTAAGAAATTAACATGAAAGGAATCCAACAGAGATCTTTCAATCATGTTTCAAAAGCTCTTCTCTGTACTGCTCATCGTTCTTGTTTAACTACTGTACAATGCAAGACAACAGACAAATATTTAAAAAAAAAAGATTTCCAAACACTTCAATTTATGTTAGATGTGCCTCTTTTCCAAAAACGCTTTTCTCCCTGTTGCAAGTCTAAATTTCATATTCCCCATTCTTTGACCATCGTCAGTTATTTTTTCATACAAATTGTAAAAATCATCAGCTACTTTCAGTGTCTCATCTAATCTAACCGCATCAGTGTCACCTGATTTAATACGACTAAATTTCAATATAGAGGGTGGAGAAAAATTGGGTCACGAAATTTTAACCCTGGATAGCTGATGCCAATAGGAACGAAAATCACTAATGTTGTGTAGGTCGACAAGGTACCATTTTTAAACAACGGAAACTTGGCACCACTGTCTCCCATTGGCTGTGGGATTGCCCTGTTGCCGTTCGTCGGTTGAAGGGGCAGCGCTTTGGTTGTCGGTTCACACATACAAACGTCCTTCTCCCCGTCACTGCCCAGTGTCATACGCAGACGTGTCGAATAGGTCTTTGTCTTCACCTCACGTCAGAGGTCTTCACCACACGTAAGCTTCGCTTCGGAGCACACACATGTCACCTGTGATTTAGTCATACAGTAAGCATAGCGGCAGAGTATCCGTTTGAAGAACAACGAGATATGGTTTTTGTTCAAGGATTAGCCGACGGTAATGCGCATGAAGCTCGACGGTTGTATGAGGAACGGTACCCAGCAAGACGCTACCCACAACCGCAAACATTTAAAGCAGTTCACCGGCGACTTGAAGAAACAGCCTCGTTAGCGGGATATCATGGGGATACTGGAAGACCTCGGACACGACGAGATGCTGCATATGAAGAGAGGGTTCCTGAGCGCTTCGAGGAAGTACCTACGACAAGTACACGAGCCACTGGACACGACATGGGAGGCACTCATCGCTTAGTCTGGGAGGTTTCGAGGGATGACGGCCAGCATCCATTTAGTTTCCACCCTGTCCAAGACCTAAATCCTGTGACTGACTATGAACACAGGCTAGGGATTTGCCGATGGTTTCTGCGACATGTTGCACGAGACCCCGACTTCCCCCCCCCCTCCCCCCATTGTGTTGCTCATCTTCCATCGGGACGGCCTTTACAACATTCGCAATATTGATTACTGGGCAAGGGGAAATCTTCGCGTCACGTACGTCCACGGACACCAGGAACGACTTTCGCTCAACATTTGGGCAGGCATTGTGGGTGACCGTCTGATTGGGCCAATCCGTCTACATCCTCGACTTACCAGGACTAATTACCCTCACTTTTTGCAAGAAACTCTACCCTGGCGTGCTGAAAGATGTTCCCTTGGACATACGGCAACGCATGTGATTGCAGCATGATGGGGCGCCCGCACTTAACAGTCATGCTGTGCACGGATATTTAAATGAACTCTTCGACGGCCGAGTAATTGGCAGATGTACTCGTAGGACGTGGCCCCGTGATCACCAGATCTCACGCCACCGGAGTTTTGCGTTTTTCCTGTGGGGATTCTTCAAGATTCTAGTCCACCCACTGGGACGCGAAGCACCTACAAACGAAGGGAAATTAATGTGTCGCATTCAACAGGCCGTCAATCACATTAGGGCAATGCCAGGAACCTTTGAAAGAGTTCGTTAAAACAACATTAGATGTTACTAAGCTTGTGTCACGTCAGAAGGTCGCCAGTTTGAGCACCTGCTGTAGGTAAACAATATGGTAGCTACAAAAAAGGCCCTTTTCAGGGCTGACACAGTTTGCAAAAGACTTTCTGTACGCGAACTAACAGCTGTTGACGGTTTTTATCGCGGTAAGTCTTATCATGAAACTACAATGGATGTATCCGGGCCCCGGTGTATTCACCCCCAGGCCTTGAGAGTGGAAGGCTGGCACGGTACCAGCGAGCGTGCGGGCCGCCTTGGATACATCGCGGTCTCCGGCAGGCAAACCATTCGCGTTATTGCGTTATCCAGAGCATCCGGCAACAGGGAAATCCTGCGGACAATCGGAGCGCGTGACACCAAGTTTCTGTACTTTAAAAATTGTGCATTGTCGACCTACACAACATAAGTTATTTTCTTTCCTTACGGCATCAGCTACCCAGGCTTAAAATTTCGTGACGCAATTTTTCTCCACCCTGTATACTCCTGTTTTACTGTGGTTAATCTTCAGCTTGTAGCATCATTTCAAGGCACTGTCATTACCATTCTACTTATTTTGGAAGTCCTTTACCATCTCTGACAGAATTGAAGTGTCATCAGAAATCTTCTTATTTACTTCTCCATGAGCTACCATTCCCTTTCTAAATTTATCGTTGGTTTACTTTACTGCTTGATCAGTGTGTGGATTGAATAAAATAGGGGATAGTCTACAATGCTGTCTCACCCCTACCTACACAATTACTGCTTCTCTTTCACGTACTCCTGCTCTTATAATTGATGTCTGGATTCTGAATGAGTTTGCAGATAACCATTCGTATCCAGTATTTAACCCCTATTCAGAAATTTGAAAGATAAACTCCAATCAAAATTGTCGGAAGCTTTCTACAAACGTAGACATGCTATAAATAATGCATGCCTCTTTTCAGTATATCTTCTAACATAGTTTGTAGTATCAATGTGGGCCATTTGTGTTCCTGCTGTTCTGTAGAATTCAAAATGCTCTTCCCTTAGGTTGGTTTCAATCAGTCTCCAATTCTTCTGTAAATGATTTGTGTCGGTGTTTTGTAACCATGACAACTGTAACTGGCAGTCTGTCAGCATGTGCATTATTTTTAACTGGAGTTATTACACCCTCCTTAAAATATGAAAGTATTTCAGTTGCCTCATACTGGGTGACAATTATTGAACTATACGAAGAAAACGTAAATTAATTACAAAATACGCCGTGCATACACTTTATTCAGCATGTAAACGTCACTACAGATATTCTGATTTAGGATATAACATGTTCGACAGGACTGCCATCATTGGCGATGATGTGGTGCAGACGGATAGCGAAATCCTGCATGACCCGATGAAGTGTCAGAACATAGATGCTGTCGATGACCATCTGAATGGCTGTATTCATCTCAGCAGTGGTTTTGACGTTATTGCTAAACACCTTGTCTTTAATGTAGCCCCACAAAAAGAAGTCACATCCTTTCAGATCCGGAGAATACGGCGGCCAATTGAAGCCAATGCCAGTGGCCTCTGGGCATCTCAGAGCTAGAATGCGCCCCCCAAAGTGCTCCTCCAGGACATCAGTTTCCTGCTTCAATGGGGTCGAGCTCTGTCTTGCATGAGCAACATCTTACCGAAATCAGGGTCACTTTGGACAATGGGGATGTAATCATCTTCCAAAACCTTCACGTACCGTTCGGTAGTCAGCGTGTCATCAAGGAATATCGCACAGATTATTTCGTGACTGGACATTGTACATCACACAGGCAACCGGTGGGGGGGCAAGCGACGTCTCGATCTCAGTCCCTCAAATGCGCCAATCTTGCTTATTGACGAACCCATCCAAAAGAAAGTGGGCTTTGGCGCTAGACCAGACCACTCATACACATACTAATTCTCAACCTGCCCCGCGGCCAGTCGTGCAGGTTGAACGGCTTAACACAGACCTTCCAGAAGTTACGACGACTTTATTTCATATAGGTCGATTATTGTCACCCTGTATATTCTGCCTACAAAGTGGTATAGTTTCGAAATTCCTGGTCCTCCAAAGGATCTTAACTGTTCCGCAATGATGTCCGATATTCCACGTACCTTGTTCCGACTTACGTCTACAAGTGCGAAGTCCAATTCTCTTTGAAGTATCACATCTCCATCTAATCTTGATCCGCTTACTCCTCCCGTTCCGTAATATTGTCTTCAGATTTGTTTCTTTTGTACAGCTTTCCTATATAACCCTGCCTTTTACCGTTCCCTTCTTTGCTTAGTACGGGCTCGCCATCTGAGACCTTATATTTATACAGCTGCTTCTCTTTCTCCAAAGAATTCTTTCTTTTCCTACAGGTGGCATCAATTTTTCCATATTCGCAATACATGCTTCTACAGCTTTTCATTTCTCCTTTATCAATTCCTGATTAAACATTTTGCAGTTATGGTCAGTCTCGTTTTTATACGTCTGCATTCTTTTCATTCGTCTGCATTTCCTTAAATCTGATTCACTTGCTCCATTTATATCTCACATGTTTTACAATAATTTCCACGTTCCGTAGTCTCATTGGATAGTTGTTCGTATTCTGCTACTGTTTTTCGTTTTGTACACTACTGGCCATTAAAATTCCTACACCACGAAGATGACGTGCTACAGACACGAAATTTAACCGACAGGAAGAAGATGCTGTGATTTGCAAATGACTGACGTTTCAGAGCATTCACACAAGGTTGGCGCCGGTGGCGAAACCTACAACGTGCTGACATGAGGAAAGTTTCAAACCGATTTCTCATACACAAACAGCAGTTGACCGGCGTTGCCTGGTGAAACGTCGTGGTGATACCTCGTGTAAGGAAGTAGAAATGCGTACCATCACGTTTCCGAATTTTATAAAGGTCGGATTGAAGTCTATCGCGACTGCGATTTATCGTATCGCGACATTGCTACTCGCGTTGGTCGAGATCCAATGACTGTTAGCAGAATACGGACTCGTTGGGTTCAGGACGGTAATACGGAACACCGTGCTGGATCACTAGCAGTCGAGATGACAGGCATCTTATCCGTAGGGCAGTATTGGATCGTGCAGCCACGTATCGAACCCTGAGTCAACAGATGGGGACGTTTGCAAGACAACAACCATCTGCACGAACAGTTCGACGACGTTTGCAGCAGCATGGACTATCAGCTCGGAGTCCCTGTCTACGGTTACCCTTGACGCTACATCACAGACAGGAGCCCCTGCGATAGTGTACTCAACGACGAACCTGGGTGCACGAATGGCAAAACGTCATTTTTTCCGATAAATCCAGGTTCTGTTAACAACATCATGATGGTCACATCCGTGTTTGGCCTGTATTCGTCATCGCCATACTGGCGTATCACCCGGCGTGATGGTATGGGATGCCATTGGTTACACATCTCGGTCACCTCTTGTTCGCATTGATGACAGTTTGAACAGTGGACGTTACATTTCAGATATGTTACGACCCGTGGCCCTACCGTTCATTCGATCACAGCGACACCCTACATTTCAGCAGGATAATGCACGACCGCATGTTGCAGGTCCTGTACGTGCCTTTCTGGATACAGAAAATTTGCGACTGCTGCCCTGGCCACACATTATACAGCTCTCACCAATTGAAAAGGTCTGGTCAACGGTGGCCGAGCAACTGGCTCGTTACAATACGCAGGCACTACTCTTGATGAACTGTGGTATCGTGTTGAAGGTACATGGTCAGCTGTACCTGCACACGCCATCCAAGCTCTGTTTGACTCAATGCCCAGGCGGATGGATGCCGTTATTACGGCCAGAGGTGGTTGCTCAGGGTACTGATTTCTCAGGATCTATGTGCCCAAATTGCGTGAAAATGTAATCACATGACAGTTCTAGTATTATATATTTGTCCAATGAATACCCGTTTATCATCTGCATTTCTTCTTGGTGTAGCAATTTTAATGGCCAGTAGGGTATTATATCAATTTTGCTTTTTTCAGGTTGCGTAATGCACCCTCTGATCTTCTCAACACACCTGTTCTTTCAACTTATCTCATCTTCGTAATTGCGTATGTATTTTGCAAGATTTTTAGTTTTAATTTGTAGTTAATGACTAATGAATTATGGTGGGAGTATCTGCCCCTTAATATGCTTTGGTCTCACCATCATATAATCTATGTGAAACCATCCGGTGGCTCCAGGTCTCTACCCCATATATTCTCCTTCATGATTCGTAAAGCAAGTGTTAGTAATGATTAAGCTGCGCTCTGTGCGAAATTCTACCAGGCGGTTTTCTTTTCATTCCTTTTCCTCAGGCAATGTCGTCTTACCAGGTCTCCCAACACAATTTCTTTACATCTTATAACTTTACTCATGCCGTCTGCATGCCCCAAGGGGCCCATCAGCACCATCTGGCCGCCGTGTCATCCTCAGGCTAGGATGCGGATTAGAGGGTCGTGTGGTCAGCACACCGCTCTTCCAGCCGGTTGGGTGGTTTTCGTTGACCGGAGCCGCTACGATTCGGTCGAGTAGCTCCTCAATTGGCATCACGAGGCTAAGTGAACCCCGAAAAATGGCAACGGCGTGTGGCGGCTCGGATGGTCCCCCATCCAAGTGCCGGCCACGCCCGACAACACTTAACTTCGGTGATCTGACGATAACCGATGTATCCACTGCGGCAAGGCCGTTGCCCTATATGCTGTAACAAAATGAATAATTTATTTTATCTCCTCATAATTTTTTCAGTGTCATTCATCATCAATCGAGTTAGTGAGTAATGGATTTGTATCAGTCTTGATTACTATAATGCATTCACTATGCCACTCATAGTAGTTCTCTTACATTAATATTTTCTTGTCCATTATTTCTCCTAGTCCAGTTCCATGTTGTTCTGATACCCCTGAACTCACCTGACCGGAAGTCTAGTTCTTCCTACCATTGAATTTCATTTGATCCCAGTATAAAGGGTGTCCCAGGAGGTGGCGCTGGTGGTGGTGGTTAGTGTTTAACGTCCCGTTGACAACGAGGTCATTAGAGACGGAGCGCAAGCTCGGGTTAGGGAAGGATTGGGAAGGAAATCGGCCGTGCCCTTTCAAAGGAACCATCCCGGCGGTGTCCCAGGAGGAATGGTCAGTATTCAGTGATATGATATGACCAAACCATTCAAAGCAAGAAAGTCCGATAACAGTGCGCTCTAAAGCCCGTTCCTTAAGAGCACTTCTTTGTTCTGGCGTAACCACAAGCGTTGGAACGAAGATGCTGTACGCAAGACCAGAGAAGGCGGTGAGGAAACGTCGGCCAATGTTGCGCGGAATTAGACCGCACCGCGCCTGGAAGAAGTGAATACAAGAGCCGCTCCTGCTAGCCTCGTCTGCTCAGATCGCTCCAGTCTGCAACGGACATTAGTGCTAGGCTATCAGATTGTTCTGATCCGTATCAACTGCTTACTAGGACTTTGTGCATAGCAAGAACTTTGCTGTTTTCATGTCGCCTCTCGCTAGCGACATTTGCTGTAATCAAAATTAAGTATTGTCATTTTGTTTGAATTGTCGTGTAGCATCCGAGAACGAACCATTCTTTAGACACCCTGTAAGCGACGAGTGGACAAGACCCCACATTCTTCATCTTCGATACTGTGAAACGCATCACTTCTACTACAGTCTCTTTGCTTTCCATAATATGAGAGGTGATACCATGGAGCGAAACAAAACAAAAAAAAAGTCCAGTAAACACGGACTCTATAATGCATCCCCTAAGAGTTATGAGCAGTTGTTCATCTTCGGTACTGTGAAACTCATCTGTTCTAATGAACAAGTGATCACAGGTTAAGATGTGCATTTTAGAGACCGTGGTTCAAATGGCTCTGAGCACTATGGGACTTAACAGCTGAGGTCATCAGTCCCCTAGAACTTAGAACTACTTAAACCTAACTAACCTAAGGACATCACACACATCCATGCCCGAGGCAGGCTTAGAACCTGCGACCGTAGCTGTCGCGCGGTTCCAGACTGAAGGGCCTAGAACCGCTCGGCCACCCCGGCCGGTGTTAGAGACCTCAAATTATCGCTTCTTTCACGTCCCTGAACACTGACAATTTTTACTGGGACTATATATATACAAGGTGAGGCAGCCAAGTCACAACACTCGTTGCATCTTTCCAACCGTGACAGATACAAAGATGCCGTTTGGATAGTGAATTGCAGGGACAGGGGCTACTTCAATACATCACATTTCATGTTTGTGCTATTTTTTATTACACAGATATGAGGCCATCTTTGGTTTTTTTTAAATGGAACCCTATGTTATATTTTAATATAAAGTATTGGTCTTAAGAAGACGGTTTCAAATAAGTGTCTATCACAATATTTAGGCGAATGCTTTTTGAGATGTGAAATATGTTCTCGTATCGTGTTCTTCCTTCGAAGTGGCGTTGTCCAATGCAATCTTTCCTGTTGTGTAGAGTACATGGTAAACACACCCATTTACCGTGACGATGTCGCGCAAATATTATTCAGTTATTTGACAAATGTGATACCAAAATAGTAGACAACATACAGTATTAAAGTACTATAAGATGTTAATACATTTTAAGTAACAGAAATACAAATGTAAATGAGGAGGCCCTTATTGGTCACAATTATTTCGTACATATTTGTTTTTTATTTGAAAAATTTACTATTGACCACAATACGAAGCTAATACACACAAAGATGAAAAATACATACTGTACTTGATTCAAAACTTTACTGAGGCATGTGCTCAAAAAGCTTCCCCTCTGCTGCAATGCACATTTTTAGTCGCCGTTCGAATGATTTGTGAACGGCTGCGAGGGTGTCACGTGAGATATCAGCGCACGCTTCGATGATACGTTGCTTCATATCGTCTGGCGTGGTTGGTGTTTGAGCGTATACTTCATGTTTGATTGCTCCCCACAGAAAAAAATCAAGAGGGTTCAAATCAGGAGCCCGGGCTGGCCACTTCACTTCAGTACGTCGTCCTATCCAATAATCCGGAACTTTTCATTTAACAGCTCTGTAGCCACTCGGGACGAGTGAGCAGGATAGCCGTCATGTTGGAACCACATGCACTGACGCGTAGTTAGTGGTAGATGTAACAGCTTAATTTCCCTTCACTTTCAGTCGTTTGCGTTACCAACATAAGAACAACATGTTGGCGAGTGTTAAAGGCCGATTCAGCCATCATTCATATTTTTGCGCTGAAACTACGGAAAACGCTGCTTCCTCTCTTCAGGAACCATATGTTTATCTGGCATCTCCACAGATACCCCTTCATTGTGGTTGTAAATACGTTGCTGACAACTGTAATATTGAGGAACACAAGTCGCCCCACCGTGGCAAGTTCCACGGCTAGTAGGAGGTACTTTCAGGTGGACGTTGTCTGAACAACGAAATACGCATAATACTTATCTATCATATGCAAGGTGTAACTGTTGGGTTACAGCCTAGGTTCATAGCGTTTTTCCATTAGTTTCACAACAGATGCTCATAACAGAGCCTTTAGTCATTAGTAATATATCCTCCCTCACTAATTACAACGATCTACCAACGCTGGGGTAACTTTTCGATTCCGCGACTGTAGGTATCACGTGGTTTTGAGACGAAGAACTCGCCGAGCTATGTTCGGAGCGTACTTTCATCCGGGAAGGGCGTTTCTTGAAGGTTGTTAGATAGAGAGCGGAGAAATGTGAAAATTTGAGGGAGAAAGATCAGGTAAATAAGGTGGTTGCAGGATGACTCCCCAATCTAACTCCTGTAGAGTTATTTGTGACTCTAACGGGGTGCCGGCTGGCGTTATCGTGGAGTAGCAATATTGCCGGCCGCGGTGGTCTCGCGGTTCTAGGCGCGCAGTACGGAAACGTGCCACTGCTGCGGTCGCAGGTTCGAATCCTGCCTCGGGCATGGATGTGTGTGATGTCCTTAGGTTAGTTAGGTTTAAGTAGTTCTAAGTTCTAGGGGAATGATGACCACAGCAATTGAGTCCCATAGCGCTCAGAGCCATTTGAACCATTTGAACGAATATTCCTGGTCGTTGTGCTTGGATTGTGTCTTCGAGGCATCTGTGTAATTGACGATAAACGTCAGCAGTGATTGTTACACATACTGTCGCTGTTCCACCAGATACATAACATTATGTTTTGTGGATGTGAACAGATCTTTGTGCGGAGAGTTGCTGCTTCGTTTGGGTTCGACCATCTTCTCATTTCATGAACTGTTCATTAACGATTTTATGGATAGAAAGAAGAGATACTCATAGGGCCTCCCGATGATTTTTATGATTTTGCCTTAGAGCATGCGGTACCCATACACCCCACTTTCAAACCATCCCAATTGCAAGCAAAAGTCACGCAGTGGTGGAATGATTACAATTCATCACCTTTGCCATTTCTCGAATAGACTGATCATTGAAGATTAATACATTTAAACGATCTTGATCGAAGCACGAAGGTCTTCCTGAATGTGGAGATTCGCTAATGTCAAAACGATCATCTTACCATGCTCTGTCCAATGGCTTCAACCCCATACACGGCGCAAATATTTCTGGCCGTCTCCGCTGCCGTTACCCTTCTACTGAACCCAGACAGAAGAAAATTTCGGAAATGTTCCTATTTCTCCACTCGGCACTCCATTTTCTAGCGTGCGCAGCACCACCCACTGTTTACAATGACAAAATGACAATATTTAAACTCGAATAGCAACAGTGAACTACAAACAGAAAATGACAAAAAGTAAAGCCATAGTAACTGAAATACCAATATCGAAACGAAAACGCTACGAACTTATGTATCAACCTAACACAAACCGTTCTGATGAAAAGACCACTTACCCGGAACGAAAATACGTGCCTGCTCCTGGTGTGTCAGTTGGTAGTGATGCAGAAAGTAACATGCGCAGGGAAGTGATGCCTGTGGCTGAGGATCGGCGAGGAGGCGGAGTCTGGAGAGGCTGGAGCCGCTAGCTGCTGTGGGGACGGCAGCGCACTTGCGTAAGCGCTGCGTTACGTAAGGCGCCGCTCTGCGCACAGACAGCGGCTGCGGCCTCTGGAACTCACCAGCTCAGCACGTACACGGCGGGGCTTTGGGAATTACGCGTGGGATGAAGGCTGCTGGGTGGAGAAGAACTGCCGAGGTACCCCGCTCAGACGTAGAGCGTAGCTAAGGAGCTAGTGACGTCTTGTGCAACGCAACAAAGCATCCAAAGCGTTCAAATGGAATGGTTCTAAGCACTATGCGACTTAACATCTGAGGTCATCAGTCTCCTAGATTTAGAACTACTTAAACCTAACTAACCTAAGGACATCACACACATCCATGTCCGAGGCAGGATTCGAACCTGCGACCATAGCAGCAGCGCGGTTCCGGACTGAAGCGCCTAGAACCGCTCGGCCACGTCGCAAAGCGTTCATCTCAATTTCTGTAATCTGAGATAACGTACATAGTTATTATTAAATACATAGTGGAAGGAACAATATTATTTTCATTTCAAAACATACGGGCAACGTAAGAGTGGCCAAGTAAGTGGTCCCGACAGTCGGGGTACCAGTTACTTTGCAATAAGGCTGGGCATCTCGGACATATTCTGAGGCGTGGCCACCTTTGTGCTCATACGGTAAAGACTACCAAATCCACCGGTTAGTTCCTCAATCGTTTGGGGTAATACCCAATGGGACTCAGGGCAAGTAAGGTTAGCAACCTGCTTCCCTGGTACTTTAAATATGATGCTGGCACCAATCAGAGCAAAATGCCTCCGACCTTTGGAGGTGACGGAGTCCCACCTCTAACTGACAAACCAGGGACTCCTAAGATACGACTTGGCAAACAAATGGTAATGAGATGAGGAGCTATTAATATCAATGGGGGCTACTCTGGGAAGAAGGTAGAGCTGGCAGAGGCTGCGAGTAAGATGGCGCTGGACGTTTAATCTGTTAGTGACATTCGGGTAAGGGGTGAGAAAGAAGAGGAAGTGGGAGAATACAAGGTCTACCTGTCAGGAGTCAAAGCAGGAATAGCACAATGGGGTGTAGGACTTTACATCAGGAATGAAATGGAACCCAGCGTAGTTGCAATAAAGTATGTAAACGAACGACTGATGTGGATACATTTGACAGTGCCTAGCAAGAAAATTAGGATTGTGTCAGTATATTCGCATTGTGAAGGGACAGATCAAGATAAGATGGGTAGTTTTTATGAGACACTCAGTGATGTAGTTGTTAGAGTAAAGGAAAAGGACAGTGTTCTGCTCATGGGTGATTTTAACGCTAGGATTGGAAATCGAACAGAAGGGTATGAACAAGTTATGGGTAAATTTGGAGAGGATATGGAGGCCATCAGGAACGGGAAACAACTCTTGGATTTCTGTGCCAGTATGGGCTTAGTAATCACAAACTCCTTTTTTTTAAAACATAAGAACATTCACCGGTATACTTGGGAAGGCAGGGGAACCAGATCTGTCATTGACTATACAATAACAGATCAAGAATTCAGGAAGGCTGTGAGGGACTCACATGTATTCAGGGGATTCTTTGATGACACTGATCATTATTTAATCTGCAGTGAAATTGGGATTCTGAGGTTGAGGCCGAAAGTGCAGGTGGTCAGGTCCATATGTAGGAGGATAAGAGTGGAGAAACTTCCGAATAAGGAAATCAGGCACAAGTACATAACAGCGATCTCAGAAAGGTACCAGTTAGTTGAATGTAGTCAATTACAGTCATTGGAAAAGGAATGGACAACGTACAGGGACACAGTACTAGAAGTGGCTAAAGAATGTCTTGGGACAGTAGTGTGTAAAAGTAGGATGAAGCAAACAACTTGCTGGAATGACACAGTCAAGGCAGCCTGTAAAAGGAAAAAGAAGGCGTATCAAAAATGGCTACATACTAGAACTCAGGTAGACAGAGAAAGTTATGTTGAAGAAAGAAACAATGCCAAACAGATAACTGCAGCATCCAAGAAGAAATCTTGGGAAGACTTTGGAAACAGGTTGGAGACTATGGGTCAAGCTGCTGGAAAACCATTCTGGAGTGTAATTAGCAGTCTTCGAAAGGGAAGTAAGAAGGAAATAACAAGTATTTTGGACAGGTCAGGAAAACTGCTAGTGAATCCTGTGGATGCCTTGGGCAGATGGAGGGAATATTTTGAAGAGTTGCTCAATGTAGGTGAATATACGATCAGTAATGTTTCAGATTTCGAGGTAGAATGGGATAGGAATGATAATGGAAATAGCATCACATTTCAGGAAGTGGAGAAAATGGTTAAGAGATTGCATTGCAATAAAGCAGCTGGGGTGGATGAAATTAAGACGCAACTCATCAAATACAGTGAAATGTCAGGTCTTAAATGGCTACACAGGATAATTGAAATGGCCTGGGAGTCGGGACAGGTTCCATCAGACTGGACAAAAGCAGTAATCAGACCAATCTTTAAACATGGAAACAGAAAAGATTGTAATAACTACAGAGGTATCTCTTTAATCAGCGTTGTGGGTAAAATCTTCTCAAGTATTGTTGAAAGGAAAGTGCGAGTATTAGTTGAGGAGCAATTGGATGAAAATCAGTGTAGGTTTAGGCCTCTTAGAGGTTGTCAGGACCAGATCTTTAGCTTAAGGTAAATAAAGGAGAAGTTTTATGGATGGAACAGGGAATTGTATCTGTGCTTTATAGACCTAGAAAAGCCATATGACCAGGTTCCTAGGAGGAAGTTATTGTCTGTTCTACGAGATTATGGAATAGGAGGCAAACTTTTACAAGCAATTAAAGGTCTTTACATGGATAGTCAGGCGGCAGTTAGAGTTGACGGTAAATTGAGTTCATGGTTCAGAGTAGTTTCAGGGGTAAGACAAGTCTGCAACCTGTCTCCACTGTTGTTCATATTATTTATGGATCATATGTTGAAAACAATAGACTGGCTGGGTGATATCAAGATATGTGAACACAAAATAAGCAGTCTTGCATATGCGGATGACTTAGTTGTGATGGCAGATTCGATTGAAAGTTTGCAAACTAATATTTCAGAGCTAGATCAGAAATGTAAGGACTATGGTTTGAAGATTAGCATCTCCTAAACGAAAGTAATGTCAGTGGGAAAGAAATATAAACGGATCGAGTGCCAAATAGGAGGAACAAAGTTAGAACAGGTGGACGGTTTCAAGTACTTAGGATGCATATTCTCTGAGGATGGCAACATAGTGAAAGAACTGGAAGCGACGTGTAGCAAAGCTAATGCAATGAGCGCTCAGCTACGATCTACTCTCTTCTGCAAGAAGGAAGTCAGTACCAAGACTAAGTTACCTGTGCACTGTTCAATCTTTCGACCAACTTTGTTGTATGGGAGCGAAAGCTGCGTGGATTCAGGTTACCTTATCAACAGGGTTGAGGTTACGGATATGAAAGTAGCTAGGATGATTGCAGGTACTAGTAGATGGGAACAATGGCAGGAGGGTGTCCACAATGAGGAAATCAAAGAAAAACTGGGAATGAACTCTATAGATGTAGCAGTCAGGTTGAACAGGCTTAGATGGTGGGGTCTTGTTACACACATGGGAGAAGCAAGGTTACCCAAGAGACTCATGGGTTCAGCAGTAGAGGGTAGGAGGAGTCGGGGCAGACCAAGGAGAAGGTACCTGGATTCGGTTAAGAATGATTTTGAAGTAATAAGTTTAACATCAGAAGAGGCACCAATGTTAGCACTGAATAGGGGATCGTGGAGGAATTTTATAAGTGGGCTATGCTCCAGACTGAACGCTGAAAGGCATAATCAGTTTTAAATGACGATGATGATGATGATGAACATACACGTTCAACGCTCTTTCGCGTATTGTAACGTTAATTATGTGCTTTTTTGTGTCCAGCCGAGTTGCTGATTCCGTTTACGTGTATAATACTTCGGCGAACGACGCAGAAGTCTTCTTCAGCTGCTGCGACCTGGTCGCATTTTGATAGGCGTACATGCTTCCTGAACTTCTACCAGAAGGTGAATTAAGAGGTGTTTGAGAAAAGTAATGAGATTGTTATTTTATCTCCCAAAGCTTTTATTAATTTTTTTTCAGATAACAATATCGTTACCTTCAAGGTACTTCCCTTTGGTAGCTGCACACCGACAGAGCCGTTGTTCCAAGTCTAGGTAGCATCACCGTAAGGCTTCAACTCGCAGGGCGTTTAACATGTCTGAGATGTTCTTTTGAATGTTCTCCAGAGTCCCAAAATAACGGCCTTTTAAGACTTTTTCTATTTATGGAAAAGAAAAATGTCACAGGGATTCAGATCAGGTGAATATAGGGGGTCTCGCGGTAGCGTTCTCGCTTCCCGAGCACGGGGTCCCCGGTTCGATTCCCGGCAGGGTCACGGATTTTCCCTGTCTCGACATGACTGGGTGTTGTGTCGTCTTCATCATCATCTTCTTTCATCCCCATTACGGTCGGAGGAAGGCAATGACAAACCACCTCCAATAGGACCTTGCCTAGTACGGCGGTGCGGTCTCCCGCATCGTTCCACTACGCTCTGTCATGGAGTATGGGACTTCTTCATCATCATGAAACAGCAGGAATGTCTTTGAGGCCAGAAATTCGGTGACGGAAGTGGCCGTGTGAAATGGACATTGTTATGATGCCGCATCAGCTTGTCTTAAATGTCTGGTCTCACTCGATTCATCCTATCCTGAGCCTTTGAAGGCCCTTTTTGTAAACACTTGGTTAACAGTTTGTTCTGGAGGGCCAAATCGTCTACGCGCGGTACCCCTACTGTCAATAAAGGAAATCCGCATTATTTTTAACTTTCATTTGCTCATTCGAGCTTTTTTCAATGAGGAAATTTCTCAGTGTGCTACTTCTCACTTTGCCTCTTCCTCTCAAGAGCGTATTCAAATATCCAAGACTCATCACCTGTGATCACCCGACTGAACCATTGTGGTAATTGACAGTCCTCTCAAAAATATCAACACACACGGTTCTTTGATTGTCATGCTGCTCGCTTATGCGGTTTTCCGGCAACATTTTTGCGTAAACCTTTCACCTGTACAAAACTACGGTAAATTTGATGTATGGTCATAGTATTTAACAGGTCACCCATCACCCTTAATGTCAAACATCGGTCTGAGTTCACAAGAGAGTGCACACGTTCGACGTTTTCATCGGTTTTTAAGTTGGAGGTCTCCCTGAGTGAGGTTCATCTTCAACATGTCTCAGCCTCCGAAAAGATCTATGCCAGAAAAATCTCTTGATAAGGACTTTGCCCACAGGCCTGTTCCAACTTTTCAAAGGTCAAACTCATTGACTCCACAAGTTTAACACAAAACGTGATGGCATAATGTTACTCTAAATTCCACCATTCCATTTCTGTAACATACAACAGTACTAATTGGGTACATTGAGTACACTTGGCACTTTTTTAATACATAACCTTTTTCCTAATTAGTTAAAATAATTATAAGATATTATACAAACTTTTCATAACGTAATAAAATCGAAGATTATATTATATTTATAAATATTTTTGGGAACCCAGGGTATAATATTAAATAAAATAATTAATTTAATTAACTCATAAAAATTATGCATTAAAAACGTTGCCACATACATAAAAATCGAAGCCAGTTTTGAGAGCAGCGGAATTAATTAAAAAATTAGAGTTTTTCATTAATAATTAAAATCTATATAGAATGGAACAAAATTTTAGTTGAAAATAGTGTTTTGTCTGCACTATAATTAATTTTAAAAAATAATTTTGATGTATCAAATTCAGTTGGGAATGGTCATTCCCCATGAGATTACCATGAAAAAGTTAGAGAAATTAAAGAAAGAATTCTAGATCACGTATCTACAAAATACTCCAGGAATTCAGATAAGTAAGTAAATCATATCACTATGCTTTCAGCTACCCGGTTTTGGCTATGTTTTAAAACAAATGAACTCTATGTCAGTTAAAGTTTTTTTGCATAAATGATAGCTGAAAATAAAATATTCTATAACGGAACCAATTGAAAATAAAAAATACACCAAATGAAAGATTTGTATTATGGTTACTTACAGAAAATTGAAACAAAAATAATCTTATTACACATGTTGCAGATATTAGTTACCTACATAAAAGGAGGAAAATATCAGAAAAATTTACACTAATTACAGAACTATTTAGTGATAATAATTTCATGTTTGAAATAACAGATTTTTAGAGTGTGATATAGAAATTGAAAACAATAAATTTCCTGTTAAAAATTGGTAGGCAGTAGTTTAAATAGTTTTAATGGTATTAAACAAATTATTAATAAAGATATAAAAATAATTAAGCAAAAATATAAAATCCCTATTGCTATTCCTTATAAAATAGATTCAGCTGAAGCTATTGTAGATCTGTTATTAAAAGAATTACTTGATATTTCAAAAGAACTTCTGAAAGAACATTATTATTTGTTGAGTTTAGATATAACACAAGATTTTTCAGGTATTTTTAATAAAGAAGAAATGTGCAAATATTTAAAAAATAATTTTAGTTTTCTTATGGTGGGAGAGTATAAAGAAGAATGTAGTGTGATAGAAACACTGTTAAGCTTGGATAAATTCTGACTCTATAGTAAAAATATATTAAAAATATAATTGTCAATTAACAAATGCAAGAATAAATAAACACATTAATAAACATTAAATAGATTGTGAAATTTAAAATTTTCCCAGCGAGTTAAATGTTTGAAGAAATTGTGGGACTGCAGAAGGTTGCAGTAAGCTTCATTATATGATTTACAGCTTATAGTGAGTAATATTGATGCCCACACACATGATTTAGCTAAACATCTTGCTTTCTTGCTAAGACCATTGGTTGGCAAATTTTCACATCATATACGGAACTCTGTCAATTTTATCAACAGACTAGGGGCTCTCCATCTAAGTAGTTCGGATCTCCTGGTAGGTTTTGATGTAGTATCTCTTGCTGATTCCTTGGAGCTAACTGTTAAACAGTTTCAGTGGGACATCACTGCTTTGCTTCGACACTCTCTTTCCTCAACCCATTTAAGCTTAACCAAGAATGTTTTGACCAGACTGATGGCTTCGCCATGGGCGGCCCCTTCTCTCTACTAAGGGCTAACTTTTTTATGAGGGAGTTTGAGGAAATATCACTTGAATCAGCGGTTTCTAAACCAAATGTTTTTTTTTTAATACACACAGATGATATTTTCGTAGTGTGGCCCTACAGAAAAGATAAGTTAATGGGGTTTGTACATCATCTTAACTCCATTCATGAGGACATTCAATGTACTATGGAATTAGAGAAAGATGGTTGTCTCCCATTCCTGGATATTTTGGTTAGACGGAAGAGT
Organism: Schistocerca gregaria; assembly: GCF_023897955.1. NCBI lineage: Eukaryota > Metazoa > Arthropoda > Insecta > Orthoptera > Acrididae > Schistocerca > Schistocerca gregaria. The sequence goes on from NC_064923.1 coordinate 547,338,083, forward strand.
GATGGCTCTTTGGGACATTCCCTTTACCGTAAGTCCACTCACATTGATTTGTACATGCACTTCTCAAGCTGCCATCACCCATCCCAAACCATGAGTATTCTTAAAAACCTTGTATACAGGGCCCATACAGTGTCGGATCCAGATAGTTTACCTAAAGAGCAGGCACATTTAAGGCAGTGTTCAGAGACAATGGGTACTCGGTGCAGCAGATTAACAGGGCATTCTCAGCTAAAACCAGGAACTGGGAAGTGGATAAAGAGGAGAATGAGCCACCAATGTTCCTAGCTTTTCTTCTCTTCGTTGGAAGTATTTCTTTCCACATAGCAAGAATCCTTAATAATTTTCAGGTGAAATCGATTTACCGTCCACCATCTAAGATTTCGGACCTGCTGGGATCAGTGAAGGATAATTTGCTATTGCGGAAGGCGGGAATTTACAAAATACCTTGCTGGTGTGGATGGCCTATATAGGACAAATAAGATGCACAGTGGAAGAAAGTTGCACAGAACGTAAACGCAACGTTAGGCGCGTCTTGGGGCCCCTTAGGGACATGGCTGCCAAGAAGGGAGAGAAAACCAATGTGCACTCCATGTGCATACCGGTGAGGTCATTCCAGATGTGGAACGTGCCCTCCCGGTTGCCATGAAGGACACAGGGTGCAACCAGCTGCAGTTGGTTGCTCACGTCGTTCCCAATGATGTGTGTCACTCTGCATCACAAGAGATTCTCTCTGGTTTCGAGCGGCTAACAGAAATGGTAAAAGCTGCCAGTCTTGCTTGCAAGATGAAAGCAGAGCTGACCATTTGCAGCATAGTCGATAGGACCGATAGCGGACCTCTGGTACAGAGCCGAGTGGAGGGTCTGAATCATATGCTCAGACGGTTCTGCGACCGGGCAAGCTGCAGATTCTTCGACTTGCGCCAAAGGGTGGTTGGGTTTCGGGTTCTGTTCAATAGATCAGGTATCCACTCTACGCTGGTGGTGGCTACACGGGCAGCAGGGGCTGTGTTGCGTGGACTGGGCCTTTTTCTGGGTTAAAGAGTCTCGGGAAAACACAAGAAGGGCTTCAGCCACAAAGGGTGTAGACGGAACACAGGAAGAACGCAGATACAGGAACCATCGGAATAACAGTTGTAAATTGTCGTAACTGTGTTGGGAAAGTACCATGGCTCCAAGCGCTAATAGAAAGCGCTGATACTCAAATCGTTATAGGCACTGAAGCTGGCTAAAGTCAGAGATAAGCTCAAGTTTTTGCCAAGAACCTAGTGGTGTTTCGAAAGGATAGGCTAAACACGGTTGGCGGTGGCGTGTTTGTTGCTGTTAGAAGTAGTTTATCTTATCGCGAAATTGAAGTAGATAATTCCTCTGAGTTAGTTAGGGCAGAGGTCATTGTTGGCAACCGGAATAAAATAATAATTGGATCCTTTTACCGACCTCCCAATTCAAATGATACAGATGCTGAAAAGAGGCAAAGTGAGAACACGATTCCGACTCACACGATTATAGTTGGTGGTGACTTTAAATTACCCCCGATATGTTGGCGAAACTACATGTTTAATTCCGGAGGTATAATAAAACATCATCCGAAACTGTGTTAACTGCATTCTCTGAAAATTATTTCGAGCAGTTAGTTCATGAGCCCACGCGAATAGTGAACGGTTGTGAAAATACACTTGACCTCTTAGCAACAAATAATCCTGAGTTAATAACGAGCATCAAAACGGATACAGATATTAGTGAACACAGGGATGTTGTAGCGAGATTGAATATTGTAACACCCCAAATCCTCCAAAAATAAACGAAAAATATACCTATTCAAGAAAACAGATAAAAATTCAAGCCTTCCTGAGAGACGATATCTACTCCTTTCAAATTAATGATACAAGTGTAGAGCATATGTGGCTTGAAATAAGAGAAATAGTATCAGGAGCAACTGAGATATTTATACCAAATAAATTAACAAACGACGGAGCTGATCCTCCTTGGTACACAGATCGGGTCGGAACCTTGTTGCAGAAACAACGAAACAAACCTGCCAAGTTTAAACAGACGCAAAATCCCCAAGATTGGCGATCTATTACAGAAGCTCGAAATATAGCGCGGAATTCAATGGGAGATGCTTATAACAGTTTCCACAAGGAAACTTTGTCTCAAAACCTGGCAGAAAATCCATAGAGATTCTGGTCGTATGTGAAGTGTGTTAGCGGCAAGAAACAATCAGCGCGCTCTCTGCACGGTAGCAATGGAGATACTATCGAAGACAGTGCTGCCAAAGCAGAGTTACTAAACACAGCCTTCCGAAATGCCTTCACAAAGTAAGACGAAGTAAATATTCCAGAATTAGAATCAAGAACAGATGACAACATGAGTAACGTAGAAGTAAATATCCTCAGAGTAATGAAGCAACGTAAATCGCTTAATAAAAGTAAGTCTTCTGGTCCAGACTGTATACCAATTAGGTTCCTTTCAGGTACGCTGATGCATTAGATCCATACTTTACAATCATATACAAACGTTCCCTCGACGGAAGTTCCGTGCCCAAAGACTGGAAAGGTGTACAGGTCACACCAATATTCAAGAAAGGTAGTAGAAGTAATCCACTTAATTACAGGTCCATATTGTTAACATCGATATGCAGCAGGATTCTGGAACATAAGAGTATATTCTGTTCGGACGTTATGAATTACCTTGAAGAAAACAGTCTATTGACACACTGTCAACATGGGCTCGGAAAACATCGTTCTTGTGACACACAAGTAGCTTGAAGTGTTGAATGCTATTGGCAAGGAATTTCAGATCGATTCTGTGTTTCTGGATTTCCAAAGGCTTTTGATACTGTACCACACAAGCGACTTGTAGTGAAATTACGTGCTTTGGAATATAGACTCAGTTATGTGACTGGATTTGTGACTTCTTGTCAGAGAGGTCACAGTTCTTAGAAATTGAGGGAAAGACATCGAGTAAAACAGAAGTCATTTCTGGCTTTCCCCAAGGTAGTGTTATAGGCCGTTTGCTGTTCCTTACCTTTATAAACGATTTGGGAGGCTTAGGTTTTTTGCAGATGACGCTGTCGTTTGTCGACTTGTAAAGTCATCAGAAGGTCAAAACAAACTGCAAAACGGTTTAGAAGAAATATCCGAATGGTGCGAATATTGGTACTTAACCCTAAATAACAAAAAGTGCGACGTCATCCACATGAGTGCTAAAAGGAATCCGTTAAACTTCGGTTACACGATAAATCAGTCTAATCTAAAGGCCGTAAACTCAACTAAATACCAAGGAACTGTAATTGCGAAAAACTTAAATGGAAGGAACACATGGAAAATGTTGTGGGAAACGCTAGCCAAAGACTGTGTTTAATTGGCAAGACACTTAGAAAATGTAGCAGATCTACTAAGGAGACTACCTGCACTACGCTTGTCCGTCCTCTTTTAGAATACTGCTGCGCGGTGTGGGATCCTTACCAGATAGGACTGACGGAGTACATCGAAAAAGTTCAAAGAAGGGCAGCACGTTTTGTATTATCACGAAATATGATGGGGAGTGTCACTGAAATTATACAGGATTTTTGCTTGACATCATTAAAAGAAAGGCGTTTACCGCTGCGACGGAATCTTCTCACGAAATCCCAATCACCAACTTTCTCCTCCGAATGCGAAAATATTTTGTTAACGCCGACGTACAAAGGGAGAAACGATCACCACGACAAAATAATGGAAATCAGAGCTCGTACGGAAAGATATAGCTGTTCGTTCTTTCCACGCGCTATACGAGATTGGAATAACAGAGAAATGTGAAGGTGCTTCGATGAACCCTCTGCCAGACACTTAAATGTGATGTGCAGAGTATCCATGTAGATGTAGCTGTAGATGTAGATAAACGTTGCACACGCCTTCTGCAACCCTGCAAGTCTGCACTTGAGGAACATTGTATCTCCAACGGATATTTAATGGAGTATGACAAAACATTAATTTTGGACACAGCAACATCTTTTTCAGACTCCGTTATAAAAGAATTCGTTGAAATACGTATCGAGGAAAATCAAATGAACCGCGACAGCGGTTACAAGCTGGACAATGCGTGGAATCCCGTCATCTCCGAGATTTGTTCCAGATGAAGACGCCAGAATAGTCAGATAACTGCGGCGGGCGGCAACGTCGAAGACAGCTGATCCTTGCAGTTCCACCGGCGAGGGCGCAGCCGCCAGGCGGTGTGGTCCCTCTGTCACCATGAGTCTCATGCATGCGCCGCAGCACTTTCAGCGGGCTATATAAGGCGGACCAGAGAATTTCTCCCTAAGTCTTCGATGGGTCGCCTGAAGACGACTTGCAGGTATCCAGTTGAAACATCTTGGAATGAAGTTCACGATGACTGGCGCAACATGAACAGATTTTTAAAACTGTCCAGATAAAAGATTAAATGAGATATTTCTTCTAAATTAGTTAAAGAAAAAGGAATAACTATATGTGAAGCAACAGTTTATAATCATCCAGTTTTCCAAAAAGAACAGGAATTTGATCCATTAACTGGTTGTTTAGAATCAATAAAAATTGAGAAATATTAATTTCATTGTGTTCTATTATTTAAAAATGGCAGAAATTAACAGATACTCTACCAAATAGTTGGTGTCTTATTTAAAACATTCTCCTGCAATATGTTTACTGGGGGGGGGGGGGATGTGAAAAATAACTGCAATACAAATAACAATTAAAACGAATAATAAAGAAGAAAGAGAAAAGTTAGTTAAATTCGTTTTATCTGCTTTTAGTTTGAACTGCTTGCCTACTAACTGTATAGAAATTTGTGAAGATACAAAGAACATAATTTCTCCAAAACAAACATGTTTTGTAAAATGTGGGACAACATATTTTTCTAAATCTAATAGTTTATTTCCTACAATGCCAAAAGATATAAATATCAGAGGATTAGAAATAACAAAAATATTATTTTTTATTAAAGTCTAGAATAAGAGCATACCTGTACATTAGCAGCAAATTTTAACCATGTCCCATTAAAGAAATAAAAACAATTGATCTTGCATATTTAGTATCTACTAAAGAAAGAGGACAAGAATTGGAAAATTTAAGCACACAAGAAAGGAAACTAGATTATTAGGATAGTAATATAGCTTTTAAAGATGAACACAACAATATTTTAGATAGCAAAGAAAAGAGAAATGGAAGGAATAAAAATCATTTAAAATAAGATGAATAGATTATGCAACAAGTGAAGTTTAAAAAATGTATGCTGTGTTGTAACTGATAAAATAAGTTTACGAATGTTGCCATTTTGGGTGAACAAAATGGAAAAATGTTGAGTATATCGTTAACAGTCCCAATAGAAATAGACTCACAGAACATAAGAAAAACAAAAATATTTTTAAAAATGAAGTATTTGTTTGTCACCGATATAGTAGTCTTTGAGTGGAATTAAATTTTTTTATTATCCTGAAGAAAAACCATTTTTACAAATAAAAATTTTAGTGGACACTCATTTCCCAGAACACTTTATTTAACATTACTATCTATTTTCGAAAACAAAGACAATTTATTCTATAAAGAAGAAGATAAAGAAATAATTGAAAGTATAGGAATTGGAACAAAAATTGGGAAATATAAAAATAATAGCCTGTAAATGATGGGAAGTTATACAACAAGGATTGGATATCATTTTTTCCAATAATTAGACTGAAAATTAATGTGTAAATATATAGGTACATTTTTAAATTCGAGATTATACAAGACTGTTATTATTCTAATTAGTTGTTAGTAAAACATTTTCAAATCAAAAAAATTAATCTCATATACAAGGTTAAAGTTAAATTCAACAAAATTTAAACAGTACTCAATAAATATATAGAAATGCTTATATGTATCTATTTCAATTGTTTCGATGTTTTCTGGAATAACTATATTATTCTCCTTAAATCTGGCATTAATTTTCGATGTTCTTCATTAACTCCAATTAAACTTGCTGTATATTTACAAACATAATAATCTCCAAAAATATAACAATACTATTAGTTTAATTAGTTTTGGATGATGTCCTAGATCACTTAGAATGTTTAATACTGAAAGACTATAGACACAACCATAAGCCTTCTTGAAGTCTACAAATCTACTGCCAGAGATTTGCTCCATTTTCTGTAGTATGCCAGAATTAATTTTAAACTAGTGATATGCTCTGCAGAGCTTCACCATGGCCCGAAAACCCCCTGTTGATCTCCTAATTCGTGTTCTAATTTTTTATTGATTCTTTCCTTGTTGAGTCTAGGAGAGAGAGTCCTCAGTAGTTGTCTGGATTCCCCTTTCCCCCTTCTCGTATAGTGGGGGTATGATGATCACGGGCCAGTGTTCTAAATATTGTTCAGTTATGCAAGTTTTTGTTACGGTCATATGTTAGGAGGTTTTGACTGTGTCAGTTGAGTATTTCCACACTTTGACAGTAACGTGACCTTCTCCACAGCCTTGAATTTTTTTATCATTTGAGTGCTTTCTGACTTGTTGGGAATCTGGGGAGGCAAAGTAAGGCAAAATAATTTTCTGTTAACTGAAATGTTATCTCCATTGGGAAGTCTGTTGTTCATTATTAATGGAATGGTTAAATGCCATTGAGGAAAATAAATGTTGTAAAGATTTTTTTCTTTCTGTTTATGGTGAATTCACCACCTTGGCACTCTCACCTCATGCTGTATTCTATACATTTGGTAACCGAGTGTGGTTTTGCTAGTGTGTAACATTCTTGTGCAGAAACTGGTTGGAAAACAGCTTTCTTTCTGCAAAGTGTACTGCATGTAATTTCAGGTGTAATTAACTGTAACACGATATTGGCCATGGACATTAGAACTGTACTGGCTATATAATAACTGAAGCAAAACCAACCCTAGTGTCAACTAAGTATATGTGGATCACCTGTAGAAGGTAGTATCATGGTGTGAATCGAGAGCTTGTGAGGTGCATTGGACTGCCAGCTCTGTATCTTAAAAAATGGTTCAAATGGCTCTGAGCACTATGGGACTTAACATCTGAAGTCATCAGTCCCCTAGAACTCTCAAGATCCAATATCCAATAACTAGTTTTATCATTAAATTAAATTAAAATTAGTTTATACTAATTCTTGTGGTAATAAATGGAGGCAGATAAAAATTCTAAAATTTAGATTTACATGAACAAAAACATTAGCAGGATACAAGAAAAAAGTTGAGTAGTTTACTGGATGAAGAATACCAAATAGAATGTTTGAGTGTAATTTTACTTAAAATGGCTGTGGAACAATTATTGTTTATAAGAATGCAAAAATTGCATTTATAGAATTAAAACATTTAAATAACCATAATAAAGAGAAATATATAAAAAAGATTCTTAAGATAATTAATAAATGTCACTTGGAAGAAAATTATTCAAATTCTAGCAATGAAAACGAAATAGATAGTGATAAATATTATAAAGAAGAATTTGGTGGTTAAATTTCTAAAAGATTGATTGAAATTCGCTTATTAAAATTTTACAAAATTTAAGAGAGACCAATTTGGCTAGTGTAACATATAATTAAAAATATACTATTTTCATCAATGAATCTGGTCTATATTCTTTAGTTTAGGACAGGTATCCTCTATTAAAACCAGCCAACTACAGATTTGATCAACGGGTATCTCAGAGACAAATGATGGCTAATGAGTCATATGATGGTCAAATGTATTTTTATCTTTTCAATGTTTGAACCCATGTTTCTTAACCTTGGGTTCCTGAGAAATATAATATAATCCTTGATATTTTTATCTTATAAATGTTTATGTAATATAATATAATAAAGTTAATTTGTAAAGATTTTATGCATTAAAAATATCGTAAGTGTGCTCAGTGTACCACTTTTTACTGCTCACAACAAAAATGCAACTTCACTGATGGTGCTCTGAAAATTCACATGATAACTGTACTTTGCTGGAACATCTGGGAGGGAAGAACACACTGGTCTACATAAGTAGAACAATTCACCTTCATCATATGCTTGCAGTGTTGTCAGACAAAATTACTTTTCTCACACACTTCACATTGTTGGAGTCGATTTGTCATTTATAGCTGTCTTCGGCTCCCTGGACTCGCTGGCCGTTTGATGCTCATTTGTTTTCCAGAGCCCACATGTTTTTTTCATGAAACGTTATTCTCTTAGCACTTTCCACCTTTGGTGGGTAAAATTATCAGCAAGATCTAAAAAATGTGAGTGCTGGACACAGAGTACTTTTAAATCGAAATCACCATTCCAGGTTGCAGATTTATGTTTTTGCCCTTCATTCGTCCATTCTATCAAACAAAAGTATGTACAATGTGTTATTATTATTGAATAAAAGATTCAGTTTAATAACAGTCCAATAAAAATAAAAATTCAATGATTCAGTCTGATGAAGCAATGGTTAGTCAAGGAATTATTATAATTTATTATTATATTTACTCATCTACCTGCCCAACATTTCTTCATTCTTTCAGATATTTTTCTGTCTCTTCCTTTGATCTCTTCCTTTGAGATTACCCCTCCTGCAGTCCTTTTATTGATCTTTGTTCATAGTCTGGTTTTTGTGTTTTGCAGTATTTTGATTTTTCTATTTTCTTAGGTCATCTACTATAATTTGGTGTTCTCTTATATCTTCCATAATTTCTGTAATCCACTTAATTTTGCTCTTACGATTCCACATTTTTTCCATTATTCTTTTACTGATTCTGTTTCTACTGTTCTGGTCAGATGTGTGAAGAATGAGATAAATTTATTATTGATTTTATTCATTGGTGGTTCTATTTTCTTGCATACTACTTCATTTGAAGCTATTCTCCAGCGCCCATTTACTAGATATTGTTTATTTATGCATATTCTGATCATTCTTCATCCTATCTTGAGTATAAGGTCAATTTCTGCTGTGTTAGTTGTTCTGAGGCTGATTTCAGCTGCAAATGTTATTTCTATTGTTTGATTATTTTTATATTATTTATAATATTTTAATTTTGCAGCTATCAATAGGTTTTCTTTATTTTATATGTTTTTAGTAACATACTTTGTTTTGTTCAGTTTTTAAATTTTATTTGGCCATGTTGGGTTCTTATTTCGGTTTTATGTAATAATTTCTTCTAAATATTTACTTTTAATAATAGTTTTTATTTCCAGTTTTCTGCTGTAATTCTGTTTGCAAGTGGTGCATGATTTAGTACAATCTGTTGTTGTTTTTAACTATATTCTAAGACTGATCTTCTGTGCTAATTGCTGTAGCAATGTAACTTGTTGTCTAACTAACCTAAGGACATCACACAGCGGTCGTGTGGTTCCAGACTGAAGCGCCTAGAACCGCTCGGCCACACGGGCCGGCGCTCTGTATCTTAGCTAATAACATTGATGAGGTAGAAGCTGTCAGCATTGTATATGCAGTGATATACTTTATGAGGTACATTCGACGCTCGGGAAACATCCCTAATTGCCATGCGGAACAGAAAGTAAAAAAATCTCCAGCAGAGAGTGTGCGTGCGGTTCAGTCTACTTGGCGAGCAAGTACGCTGCCTCTGGCGATATGCCAGTGGTCCTGTCGCTGCGATACGAAGTACAGATAAGTCTAATGGGCTGAATGTACCGACGCACGCATGGGTCAGGTGCACCGTCTAGACAGAAAGACTGGCCATTATTGAGTTAAGTTTCTTCGCTGGACCAAATATTTCTGCTTCTCTTTACTCACGTTGACAGTTCTTCTTTATTCAAATACTGAACTCTTCCTTCTGTGGTGAAGGACTTTCGGATAACTGTGTTTAGCAACTCTGCTGTAGCAGCACTCTCGTTGGTTGCTACTGCACAGTGAAGGATTGATTATGTCTTCCCCAACATCCCTTTTTCTCGCCACAAAATAATCGTACAGGGATGAATGAGATATCGTTAGAAAGTTTCTTTTAACCGGCTTCTGACATTGCATACCAGTTTTGCGCCTAAGCTTACTACACTCCTGGAAATTGAAATAAGAACACCGTGAATTCATTGTCCCAGGAAGGGGAAACTTTATTGACACATTCCTGGGGTCAGATACATCACATGATCACACTGACAGAACCACAGGCACATAGACACAGGCAACAGAGCATGCACAATGTCGGCACTAGTACAGTGTATATCCACCTTTCGCAGCAGTGCAGGCTGCTATTCTCCCATGGAGACGATCGTAGAGATGCTGGATGTAGTCCTGTGGAACGGCTTGCCATGCCATTTCCACCTGGCGCCTCAGTTGGACCAGCGTTCGTGCTGGACGTGCAGACCGCGTGAGACGACGCTTCATCCAGTCCCAAACATGCTCAATGGAGACAGATCCGGAGATCTTGCTGGCCAGGGTAGTTGACTTACACCTTCTAGAGCACGTTTGGTGGCACGGGATACATGCGGAAGTGCGTTGTCCTGTTGGAACAGCAAGTTCCCTTGCCGGTCTAGGAATGGTAGAACGATGGGTTCGATGACGGTTTGGATGTACCGTGCACTATTCAGTGAACCCTCGACGATCACCAGAGGTGTACGGCCAGTGTAGGAGATCGCTCCCCACACCATGATGCCAGGTGTTGGCCCTGTGTGCCTCGGTCGTATGCAGTCCTGATTGTGGCGCTCACCTGCACGGCGCCAAACACGCATACGACCACCATTGGCACCAAGGCAGAAGCGACTCTCATCGCTGAAGACGACACGTCTCCATTCGTCCCTCCATTCACGCTTGTCGCGACACCACTGGAGGCGGGCTGCACGATGTTGGGGCGTGAGCGGAAGACGGCCTAACGGTGTGCGGGACCGTAGCCCAGCTTCATGGAGACGGTTGCGAATGGTCCTAGCCGATACCCCAGGAGCAACAGTGTCCCTAATTTGCTGGGAAGTGGCGGTGCGGTCCCCTACGGCACTGCGTAGGATCCTACGGTCTTGGCGTGCATCCGTGCGTCGCTGCGGTCCGGTCCCAGGTCGACGGGCACGTGCACCTTCCGCCGACCACTGGCGACAACATCGATATACTGTGGAGACCACACGCCCAACGTATTGAGCAATTCGGCGGTACGTCCACCCAGCCTCCCGCATGCCCACTATACGCCCTCGCTCAAAGTCTGTCAACTGCACATACGGTTCACGTCCACGCTGTGGCGGCTTGCTACCAGTGTTAAATACTGCGATGGAGCTCCGTATGCCACGGCAAAGTGGCTGACACTGACGGCGGCGGTACACAAATGCTGCGCAGCTAGCGCCATTCGACGGCCAACACCGCGGTTCCTGGTGTGTCCGCTGTGGCGTGCGTGTGATCATTGCTTGTACAGCCCTCTCGCAGTGTCCGGAGCAAGTATGGTGGGTCTGCCACACCGGTGTCAATGTGTTCTTTTTACCATTTCCAGGAGTGTATTTCAGGAAAACTTTACCATAAACAGGCTTTTGACGATCATAGGCAAAAGGACGTCTTCGATGCCCAGCTTCCTACGTATATTTTACGAAGCTAACTTATTAACCAAGAATAAGAGACCTCATTTCCGTAGTATCATATTAAAAATACCATTATATTCGTTTGAAAGCAATTATTAAGTGAATAATTTGTCTACAGCATTGTCACAGAAAATAATCGTGACGACTACGGTAGTCCATTAGCTCTGCCCGTCGTACAGGTTGACTTTTCTAAACGAATATACTCTCTGTAACGACAAACATATTTGTCGTTGTCGCCTTTAATTGTTATTTACCTATCGCTACTACGTAGTAGCGTTCTTTCATAAAGTGCGAAGTGAAATTAAAATCTCAAAATACAGTTATAGATTACTGTGCCATTAGTGATTTAACTGGAAAGAAACAAACATTTACATCTTTGTATTTTATATTCTTAATTCTCATTAAACATATTTTCAACAACAGGTAAATGTAAATATTGCAGTCCACAGTTTAGAAAGTACAAGCGGTATAGCATGGAAAGGTATATACAGGGATATATCATAATTTAAGGATTATTGTCTCACGTCGTTTGGTTGATTTTTAAAAATGTTTTCTTTCTCGTTCGCACAACTACCCTTATCCCAACGACTACACTTATTCCAAATACAGTCATATTTAAAACTACAAAGGAGGCAATGTTCTGTACGCTTTCAAGATATTTGTTTCCATACGACTAAGAATCTCTTTGGATTTTCTGGCGGATTTCAAGATAGAATTTCATTGTAGGAACTACTAAAATCTCCAGACAATCCTGTTGGAAGAAAATCCGCAACTGACCATTGTAGCAGAGGTTGAAAGTAAGGCTTCAGTTGTAAATTACTTTATTTTCATCAGACCGGTTTCGGACTGTTATATGCCCATCCTCAGGTGTCATAGCTGTGCTGTGGTCCCCGAGCGTCGCGTGTACCAGACGCGGTGTGCTGCCTATGAGCGCAGAACAGGGAGTCCCTCTGTCTGTCTTCGACGTGAAGTAAACAAAACGTGTTTGCAAGGAATGACGTACGACAAATTCGACGATGGTGGCAGAAGGTGACAGAGGCAGAGAAGGAACAGACCAGAGTCTTGTTTCCCGTGGTATTAAGTGGTGAGGAGGGGAGCTGCTGGCTTGCGAACACGCGATCAACAAGTTTACGAGAAACGCAATTATTCGCGTCCCCAGTCCCATTTATATCCCATCAGGCCCTTAACGCGTGTCGGACATCTGTGGCCGTGATAAATAGATTAAGGGGGCAAGAAGCGGGCTGAGTGGTTGGAGGTGGGGTTGGGCGTCGGGTGAGGGGGTGAGGGAGGGGGCCCTGGCTCTTTATGGTGGCGTCATAAGGCGCGCCAGGACCAAGGGCTCATCAATCACGGGACGCCGTCTGCCAAGTGCGCAGGCCGGGCTCCGCTGGGACCGATCACAGATTGCTTGCTCTCCCAGCACGGTGGCGCGCTTGTCTTAGAGCAGGAGGTGCCTATTAAATCCGGACGTGGGCCTGTAGGACATACTTGGAAAAAATAACGCTCTCGTTCCTTAAAATCGTAGTACCACGAGTACATTTGCATGAAATGTGCTATGTGCTTGGATATAGCAATGGTGTGCAGTCAACTGGAGTAACGTCATCTACTTTCTGTGTATAAAGAACGACTAACAGCAGGTTTCTGTTTCAGGATACGCGTCTGCACGTTGAATTTTTGTTTGAAGCTCATGTTGTACCACATTTAAAAATGAGAAACGTCTATCAATACGTGTCGGATTTTGGCAGTGGAAGGAGTGTGGCCCTTAGAAACTTCACTTCATTATATCATGATATTAGTGTATGGATTCGTCGTGTGAATATGCGAATATGTAATTGCTGAGTTCAGGAGGATCAACACTCAACGCCATTCAGGATATCAACAGCCCCCCAACGAGGTGCGCCTGATGATTATGATGTTTGGTTTGTTGGGTACTCAACTGCGTGGTCATCAGCGCCCGTATAAAAGTCCCATTTTCTTCACAGTTCAATTTTTTACCCAGTCCAATCTCGCCACTGTCACGAATAATGATATAAAGGATGATGATGAAATGATGAAGGCAACACAAACACCCAGTCCCCGGGCAGAGAAAATCCCCAACCGGGCCGGGAATCGAACCCAGATCCCCATGATCCAGAGATAGCAACGCTAGCCAGTAGACCACGAGCTGCGGATAGGTGCGCCTGAGAGAATAAATGCAAGGGGCATTCAATAAGTAACACAACAAATCCATTCTCCGCCAGTTTTGCTTGAAAAAATATGGGACTTGTTGTGGAACGTCTTAAAATATTCTAGCATCAGCCCCTAGAGTTTCATGAAGTTCTGATAGGTGGTGGCGTTACACGAAGCCTTCAAAATGGTGTCTGAAACGGAGATGCGTTCCATGCAGAGAGCTACCTCTGAGCTTTTCTTGGTGGAAAATCAGGGTATCGCTTATATTCATAGGCCGGCCGGAGTGGCCGTGCGGTTCTAGGCGCTACAGTCTGGAACCGCGTGAGTGCTTCGGTCGCAGGTTTGAATCCTGCCTCGGGCACGGATGTGTGTTATGTCTTTAGGTTAGTTAGGTTTAAGTAGTTCTAAGTTCTAGGGGACTGATGACCATAGCAGTTAAGTCCCATAGTGCTCAGAGCCATTTGAACCATGTCTACAGAGACATGATAGTGAACGAAATCACTGTAAGTCGTTGGCCGAGGCGTCTGTGATCATCGCAACAAGGTCGCGCAAACCTTTCCGATCTCCCGCTTGCCGGCTGGCCGCACACGGTTGTGATGCTCCAATGTTGGAAAGTGTGGACACTATCATTCAAGGTGATTAACGGATCGCAGTCAAGCACTTCGCTGCAAAACTGGACCTTCCTGTTGGTAGTGCTGACACACTCGTCCACGAGTTGCGGTACGCAGAGGTGTACACCTTTTGTTCCTCACCGCTTACCAGACGACCATAAAGAGCAACGAAGGATGACCTGTGTGGAGTTGCTTGCGTGTTACAGGGCTGATCATGACAAATTTTTGTTCAACATCATCACAGTCAATGAAACATGGTTCAACACTTCGTACCGGAAGCAAAACGTCCGTCTATGGAGTGGCACCACACCAACCACCCTCCGAAGAAAAAGTTCAGTGCTACACCCTCAGCCAGCAGAGTCATGGTGAAGATCTTCTGGGACTCAGAAGAGGTTATTCTGTTTGATGTCCTCCCTTACAGCGCAACGATCAACTCTGAAGTGTATTGTGCTACCGTCAGCAAACTGAAGAAACGATTTCAGAGTGTTCGTAGTCACACTAATGCAGAAGAACCTTTCCTTCTCCATGAAAACGCAAGCCTCACACAAGTCTACGCACTCGAGAAGAGCTCACAAAACTTCATTGGACAGTTGTTCCTCATCCACGCTACAGCCCGGACTCGGACCTTCCGATTTCCATCTGTTTGGTCCAATGCATTCCACGAGAAGTAGTACGTGGATGATGGGAAGGTTATTGATGAGCAAGACGTCGACCAGTAGAGTGGTACCATGTGGGCATACAGGCCATCCTAGTAAGGTAGCGTAAGGTCGTCTAGTTGAAAGGGATTATGTTGAAAAATAGAATTTTGTAGCCAAAAGGGTGGGAAATAATATGGTTTGCAAACGTGAATAAAACCGACTTGCTTTCAGAAAAGATAATGTGTTGCATTACTTATTGAATACTCCTCGTGCGTTGTTCACTCGGCCCTGTATGATCGCCTAGCCGGGTCACATACCTTGAATGAATAAATCTACTTGTTCGTAGCAATAAAGGTACTCACACTCCACATAGACAGTGCGACGATTTCTGGAGCACCATCCATCTCTAATGAACTCGTTGTGGTCGGTATGTTAAACCCTGATCTTCGGTCGGTCCTTCCTTGCAGCACCACAGGCAGTCAATACCGCGACCACTGTTGCAGCTTCCATTTACGCAGCAGCGCAGAGAGTTGTTCTGAGAGTCTAGAGCCCAACAACGATACCTGGCGCGGAAGCGTCACGATGTCGTCTTTACAGATTAGCCCCAGTTCTGTGTTAAGCATCGCGACGGAGTTATTTGTCTGTGGAGGCTTCGAATACAACGAATGTTGCCAGATTCCATTCGTCATCGTCATACGGGTCAACTTCTTGTTTTGTTGGTATGAGCCGGTATTGGGTACAAAATAGCATCACCTATGGGCACCAGGCCTAGTATTTCTTACTTGATAAGTCCGGTGTCTGTGATGCACATTCGAGGTCCCTGTGCCGGCCTGGGTGGCCGAGCGGTTCTAGGCGCTACATTCTGGAACCGCGCGACCGTTACGGTCGCAGGTTCGAATCCTGCCTCGGGCATGGATGTGTGTGATGACCTTAGGTTAGTTAGGTTTAAGAAGTTCTAAGTTCTAGGGGACTGATGACCTCAGAAGTTAAGTCTCATAGTGCTCAGAGCCATTTGAACCATTTGAGATCCTTGTGACATTAACGTCCAAATAATATAACCTACAACTGCGTGGTAGTCTATGTCTGCTTGTGTCCTTGGTCAGATATCTCACTCAAAGAAGTTGGTCTTCGGTCGCCGGAGGCTGGCAAGCTACCACTCACTAGCTATTATGATTGATGGAACCTGGCATAGAGTTGATGCAGCATAGAATGACCCCGTATTTGTCACTTCAACATCGGTTCCACTCAATCTCTAGTCGGGTTAGAGTTAATGTAGCTTTCAGAGATGGCTGCGATGTGCACTAAATCTCTCACTAAGTATACCTCCAAATTACAAATAAATTAACCTCCAACTGCAGGGCATTAGAACAAGAAGTTAAATTTCGTTATTTCCTATCGCTATTGGTATTGCAATAGTTATGGATAGTAGTGTAGTGAGGTCTGTTCTTTTGGTTCTCTATCTCCATTTTTTGTGGTGTAGTGCTTGGTTGTAGTAAACGTTGACTTGGCCACCCATTGGGTCCTTTATCATTTAGTTTCAACGAAAACTCACGTTTCGCTCTTGTATCATGGGCTGTACGAAGTACGTGTTCTTACCACTGTTGATGGCTTTCCCTCTTCTTCTCAGCTCTATAGATACATTTCGGCGTCACCTGAGTATTTCGCTACTGGTCATGTGATCATGAAGCATCAGGCCAGGAAACCGTCGAAGCCTTTTGGTTTCATTACTGTAATCGTTGCTCTGTTTCTTATGTTGGGGGACAACATTCTGTATCGGACATGACTACTGCGCGGATTGCGAAGCGAGCTTACAGTAAGCGCACGGTAAAAAGCCACCAACGAGGAAGGCCATACGTGGTTCTAAACATCCGTTGAACAGCTTTAGCACACTTGTTTTTGTCGATCTCCAACACGCAGAAAGCTCGCTCCCCACCTGAACTCGCCATGTTTGCGACTAGCGCTGACTATCGGTATACAGGGTGTACATAAAGTCCAGGAACACTTTCAATTATTTATTGCACAAGAACCAAACATTGTACACATATCATTATCATACATACGACATTTTGAAGAGAAACAATGAAAGTTTTTTTTTTCATGTATACCGCCACAGCGTAGTTTGGTAATTTGCCGATAGTCAGCGCTAGTCGCAAACATGGCGAGTTCAGGTGGGGAGCGAGCTTTCTGCGTGTTGGAGATCGACAAAAACAAGTGTGCTACAGCTGTTCAACGGATGTTTAGAACCACATATGGCCTTCCTCGTTGGTGGCTTCTCACCGTACGCTTCCTGTAAGCTCGCTCCGCATCTGAACTCGCATTGTTTGCGACTAGCGCCGACTTACAAGGACTCATCTACATACTTTGCCGTGATTTACAATCGGAATTAGGTATCATTTGATAGGTTGTACATCGTGTATATGAATATTTAAAGAAGACTGACATTGTCCCATACAACTTGAAAATAGTTGTTAATGCTTATTGCATGAAAGGTGATGGATTGAGTTTATTATGAAAACGGAAATGAATGATAACTTATACTAACAGAGGTTGG
Organism: Schistocerca gregaria; assembly: GCF_023897955.1. Taxonomy (NCBI): domain Eukaryota; kingdom Metazoa; phylum Arthropoda; class Insecta; order Orthoptera; family Acrididae; genus Schistocerca; species Schistocerca gregaria. The sequence goes on from NC_064923.1 coordinate 547,355,521, forward strand.
AACGCCAGTGGAAATGAAACGGCAGGCGTAACTCTGGCCCTGGGTGGAAAAGTCCGCACAGGTGTGTTGGTCCTGCTTCACATAGGAAGTAGCCCAAGACGGACGGTCGGGGCACCTGAGCTCTGAAGCACAATAGAACCGCGGCCGGCCGGTGTTGTAGCGAGGATGGAAGCATAACCGGATAATACTTTGGAAACTCTGAAAATCTATGACGCGACAGAGAAGATCGAGGAAGGGTTACCTCGGAAATCACGCACGCTGGGTCATTTCCGAGGATTTTTACTCTGAGAAGCATACCATTGCATGAATTCCTTATTAATGGGAATAGGTATTTCCTTGCAGACTTTTCGCACTAGACGACAAAAGACTCAAATATGGTTGTTCGGCGTTTTGAAGAATCTGTAGAGAGGGAGAATATTCTGTGGTTTCAAGAATATGATTCTTCTTCTGCACTTACGACGGAAGGGAGCCGATCTTTGCTGGGAAGCCAGTGATGGATAGAAAGAGGTCTTCTGTTTTGAGCACCCGTGTTTGACGGTCGCTCAGTATCGGGCTTTTGATTGTGTGAATCATGAGATTCTTCTAGATAAGCTTAAGTATTGTAGTGGAAATGGAAATGCCGTGTGGCTAGGGCCTCCCGTAGTATTGTAGTATGAGTGGGACAGTGTACAAATGGTTTAATTTATAGTTAAATGGAAGAATGCAGAAGGTTGAAATTAACAGTCCAAAAAGTCTACAAAAACCAGCAGACTCCTCTATCTGGGGAGGTATCAAGAATGGTGTCCCACAGGGTTCAGTCTTGGGTCCCTTATTGTTCTAAATACGCTCCTGGAAATTGAAATAAGAACACCGTGAATTCATTGTCCCAGGAAGGGGAAACTTTATTGACACATTCCTGGGGTCAGATACATCACATGATCACACTGACAGAACCACAGGCACATAGACACAGGCAACAGAGCATGCACAATGTCGGCACTAGTACAGTGTATATCCACCTTTCGCAGCAATGCAGGCTGCTATTCTCCCATGGAGACGATCGTAGAGATGCTGGATGTAGTCCTGTGGAACGGCTTGCCATGCCATTTCCACCTGGCACCTGAGTTGGACCAGCGTTCGTGCTGGACGTGCAGACCGCGTGAGACGACGCTTCATCCAGTCCCAAACATGCTCAATGGGGGACAGATGCGAAGATCTTGCTGGCCAGGGTAGTTGACTTACAGCTTCTAGAGCACGTTGGGTGGCACGGGATACATGTGGATGTGCATTGTCCTTTTGGAACAGCAAGTTCCCTTGCCGGTCTAGGAATGGTAGAACGATGGGTTCGATGACGGTTTGGATGTACCGTGCACTACTCAGTGTCCCCTCGACGATCACCAGAGGTGTACGGCCAGTGTAGGAGATCGCTCCCCACACCATGATGCCGGGTGTTGGCCCTGTGTGCCTCGGTCGTATGCAGTCCTGATTGTGGCGCTCACCTGCACGGCGCCAAACACGCATACGACCATCATTGGCACCAAGGCAGAAGCGACTCTCATCGCTGAAGACGACACGTCTCCATTCGTCCCTCCATTCACGCCTGTCGCGACGCCACTGGACGCGAGCTGCACGATGTTGGGGCGTGAGCGGAAGACGGCCTAACGGTGTGCGGGACCGTAGCCCAGCTTCATGGAGACGGTTGCGAATGGTCCTCGTCGATACCCCAGGAGCAACAGTGTCCCTACTTTGCTGGGAAGTGGCTGTGCGGTCCCCTACGGCACTGCGTAGGATCCTACGGTCTTGGCGTGCATCCGTGCGTCGCTGCGGTCCGGTCCCAGGTCGACGGGCACGTGCACCTTCCGCCGACCACTGTCGACAACATCGATGTACTGTGGAGACCTCACGCCCCACGTGTTGAGCAATTCGGCGGTACGTCCACCCGGCCTCCCGCATGCCCACTATACGCCCTCGCTCAAAGTCCGTCAACTGCACATACGGTTCACGTCCACGCTGTCGCGGCATGCTACCAGTGTTAAAGACTGCGATGGAGCTCCGTATGCCACGGCAAAGTGGCTGACACTGACGGCGGCGGTGCACAAATGCTGCGCAGCTAGCGCCATTCGACGGCCAACACCGCGGTTCCTGGTGTGTCCGCTGTGCCGTGCGTGTGATCATTGCTTGTACAGCCCTCTCGCAGTGTCCGGAGCAAGTATGGTGGGTCTGACACACCGGTGTCAATGTGTTCTTTTTTCCATTTCCAGGAGTGTATATATTAACGACTTACCACACTATATTCATGAAGATGCAAAGTTATCTCTTTTTGATGATGATACCAGTGCAGTAATCACACCCAAGAAGCAAGAATCAACTGAGGAAATTGCTAATAATGTCTTTCAGAAAATTATTAAGTGGTTCTCTGCAAATGGACTCTCATTAATTTTGAGGAAACACAGTTTATACAATTCTGTACAGTAAATGGCATAACACTATTGATAAATATAGACTATGAACGGAAGTCTTTTGCTAAGGTAGAATACTCAATATTTCTAGGTGTGTGCATTGATAAGAAATTGAATTGGAAGAAACACATCGATGATTTGCTGAAACGGTTAGATTCAGCTACTTATGCTATTAGAGTTATTACAAATTTTGGTGATAAACATATCAGTAAATTAGCCTACTATGCCTATTTTCAATCACTACTTTCATATGGCATCATATTTTAGAGTAATTCGTCATTAAGAGAGAAAGTATTCATTGCACAAAAGCGTGTAATCAGAATAATAGCTGGATCCCACCCACGACCATCTTGCAGACATTTATTTGAGGAACTCGGGATATTCATAGTACCTTCACAATACATATATTCACTTATGAAATTTGTCAATAACAACCCATCCCAATTCAAAAATAACAACGAAGTGCATAGCTACAACACTGGAAGAAAGGATGAAATTCATTACTCTGGATTAAATCTCACTTTGGCGCAGAAAGGGGTGAATTATGCTGCCACAAAAGTCTTTGGTCATTTGCCAGATCGTATTAAAAGTCTGACAGATAGCCAACCAACATTTAAAAACAAATTAAAAGAATTACTGAATGACAACTCCTTCTATTCAGTAGATGAATTCTTAGATATGAAGTAGTAACAGTAAGAAAATTAATTAATTATTTATTTTGTGTAAATAAAACTTACGTTAAAGTGACACGTTCCACATCATTTCGAAATGTCGTATTCTTGATCTATGGAACAAGGATTAATGTATGTATGTATGTTCAGGTTTTGTTGGTACAGACGGTCTTGCTGTCTTTGCTCTCAGGAGATTTTATAGTTAGTGAACGGTTAGGCGCTGAACTGATGCGAACTTGTACGATTCTGGACTGTAGGGAGTCGTCGTTGGGTACGCATTGAGACGTCATTAGAATTCCATCCTTGTGGGTGGGAGTTCACGTTTCTCGTCTGTAGAACACAGAGAGGAGAAGACAGTATTAGATTACACTAGTCAGAGCCGCCGTCCTAGTGTTTTAATGGGGTTTTTCTTTTTATATTTTGTGGCGGGAGTTCTTCCGTCGTCATAAACATTTACGAGAACCATCACTCCAACGCACCAGACGCAGTACATACGGTGTTATTGTTAATCGCTTCAGCTTATTTGGGCTATAAAGTTAAATACCTGTAATCACGTAGCTTTATTTCCACTGAGGTTGCACACCACCGTAGATCATCATTCAAAGTAGCGTCTTCTAGTATTTGGTACCTAGATGATGTCAGTTATCTCACGTTATTTTTATTAGATCGCGTATCCATAAAAAGGAGAGATTTGGGCAATTGACCAGTAATATTGGATAGGAAATTCATTTGTATCTTTTTATGTCCATTGGACCTTGATATATAAATGTTTGTGATATATAAAGGGGTTTTAATCTACAGTAAATGTATAAGCAGAAACAACATTTAGTATTTTGTAATTACTAGTTCCCTTAGTCATTCATTTATATTCTTTTTTGTCAAAGATCGAGGAGGAGGAAATAATATCACCATAAAGAGATCCTAAGATCTGTTTCAGGGGATAGTCAGACAGGGCCAATTCTTCATTTTCGCTTTCAGTATTTTCCGTTGCGCACATTAAAAAAATGGTTAAAATAGCACTGAGCACTATGAGACTTAACTTCTGAGGTCATCAGTCTCCTAGAACTTAGAACTTCTTAAACCTAACTAACCTAAGGACATCACACACATCCATGCCCGAGGCAGCATTCGAACTTGCGACCGTAGCGGTCGCGCAGTTCCAGACTGTAGCGCCTAAAACCGCTCGGCCACTCCGGTCGGCCGCATATTCATTTTTACACCCGCCTGGAGTAGCATCTTGCAGCTTTTTAAGTATCAAGGTAATCTACCTCCAAAATTATTTAGTTGAAACTGTCAGTCGTTTGACATGCACGACGTTTTGTCTTCTGTCTGTCAGGTGTAGTTCCAGGGTACAGAACGTTCTCAGAGTCATCTAATCAGTCATATAAAAAATGGCAATTTGAGAACCTTTCCCCTCTTAGATAAATTTCCGAGGGCGCCAATGAATGTACGTAGTCGGCTCTTGAAATTTCTCCGGGTGCTGTCTGACTGCTACAGGGTGGGGATCCGTAGGGCTGTGATTGTTTAACCTTCTCTCCTGGATCCCAGTAATGCCGCCAGTCCTCACATCAAACTAGATATTTCAATTTACAGAATGAAGTTTTCACTCTGCAGCAGAGTGTGCCCTGGTTTTCAAACTTCCTAGCAGATTAAAACTGTGTGCCATACCGAGACTCGAACTCGGAACCTTTGCCTTTCACGGGCAAGTTTCAATAGGTATTTCAGTAATGTAGCAGTGGATATGTTTGGTCTGGGTCCCCTGATTGTCAGTTTATTGGCCTGAAATTGCACGGCTACCTTGCATAGTGAAACCGACCGCGTTGCAAAGATCTGGAGTATCTGTATGCGACACAGGAGTGCTTTCTAGCCAGGATGAAAAACTTGTCGTTATATATGGTTTGATATTTTTCCGCGATCCACACACCAGAACGCTGTTGCTGAAAGAAAGTACTACCCAAGCACTATCTAGCACTCTTCTTAAATAAGTTGTTCCCACTACGAGAAATGCGAATATTATCAAGATTAAAAGTGGGATAGCAATAAATAAGTAAAAAAAGGCGAAGCTCATTGAATATTCGGAAAAAGCATTTTTCGTTTATAGACAGTTGCGGAGAAGACATGTGAATTTATATTTTATGCTCATGTTTGAGTTCCAATAAAATGTCGAAAGTTTTTTTGGAAAATAAAACTAGGCGGTCGAGACACAAGATGCAATACAGACTTTGAAACGTGGCTTTCTTGTATATTGGGATATTTCAATGAAATACGTCTCAATAAACGACGATACAAAATATTACGAGTGATATAAGACTTCACTTAAGTTAATTATTGCGACAAGAAAGCACATTCCAATGACGAATGGAAAATTCCTTTTTCGTGGAAGCACTGTGAAGTACAAGTAAATTGATAATTCTGAAAAATGGAAGTTATTATTAAAAAATGGACCCCTTCAGGGCAGTGAGTATGTTCGGCGACGTTACTGTTCGATGATGTGTGACCCACTAGTTCAGAACAAATCTTACACAGAAAGTTACCTAAGATAAAGAAACGATCGGCCAATGAATCTCGGTGGTGGGTGGGGGAGGGGAAGGGGGCTTCTGTCTTAAATTGAAGAAGAATTAACGATAGAACACTACTAGTGTTCGGTCGTTTCATCATAGAACAATCCGCTTACAACTACACCCATTCAAGTGACATAAACCATAAACATACAATGAAAATAATGTTCATGAGAAGGAAAATGAGGAAGGTAGCTGATTTGGGAATATTCACACACGACTAAGTATAATAAATAGGTGAATTATCACCAGCAAAAAGGAATACTTTACACTTACATCCGTGCCAACACAGGAAAAAGGTACAGAATCATTTTCAAGACAAACTACCTTTCACAGTCGTTTGTGCAAACAACATAAAATAGTAATTCTACAGAATTCGAGAAGATTGTGATCCTTGACATATGTTTATTTGGATTACGACTAGACAAATTAACTGTTTGGTTTTCTTTATAATTTGCTCATAGCGAGTAGTCTAGATACTATTTAGAAACATAGTTCTTGAACTTACGAACAAATCGAGTACTCTATATCTTTAACAAGGAAATTAAAAATAAATAAAAATGATCGTCAATTTCACGGATCCCCTCACAATGGCATTCGACAAAATGTATGGACCACTATCCGAGAACATGCCACACAGTGGGCTACTGCAGGTAATCGATCGTCTAACGCTCGGCAGAGGTCGTATTTCGGCGAATGTCCTAGTTATCCCAGCCCTTGCTCCCGTAACGCACATCTGAATAGCTTCCATTTTGGTGGCCCTTCTGCTGACTTTATAGTATAACACTGTGGATGTGTATGGCGCCCGCTACCCATTTGCAACAAGTGGACACTTTTCTGAGCTTGGAGAATACCGTAGTGCCCCTTAAATGCCAACTGTATGCGGGGGAGCTGGTTTAGTAGTTGCACGGGAGCATAAAAACGACTGATAGTCAATCACCAACGTTATGGATTGACAGTGATACAGAAACCAGGCGCTGTGTACGGTTTTTCTTTTCTGCTTGGCACGCAATTGTTGAAGTGAATTTCTTGGTAAGCGGAAACATTCGAAGCCCAGCGAAGGCGCCAAGAAGCGAGTTCGTGAAATCTTTGGATATCAGAGAGAATATAAAATTTCTTTTGGTTAAGATTTATGCATTTTTCAACCATTTCAACGCGAACGCTTCATTCTCGCCAGGTTTTAAGCAAATCCTCAGTCATTGTGCTGATTGCAGAACATTAATTTGTTACAGAAAAATATCATTAAACGTCTTTTTCTGTGTTAGAGGATCAACGGTAATTTGCTAGGGATGCAGGTTCGAATCCTGCCTCGGGCATGGATGTGTGTGATGTCCTTAGGTTAGTTAGGTTTAAGTAGTTCTAAGTTCTAGGGGTTTGATGACCACAGATGTTAAGTCCCATAGAGCTCAGAGCCATTTGAACCATTAACGGTAATACGTCCGTTTGTAACAAATGAGACTGATGGTTAGAGTAAAAGTGCTGATGAGGGAAGCAATGAGAACTATGAACCCAAACACAGTTTTCAGCCGTGGGGTACAAGAAGATGAGCAACAGTTTTGAGTTCCGCATGAATCAAGACCTTACAGGCAACAATAGCCTCTAACCTACGTTATTATGTTTGGTAGGAGAAGCACTGGAGAGCTTTTACATGCGACATCCAGGAAACATTCAGTCCTAGGAATAACGCCTTGTAATGCACTCATCTTGCAGGACTGAAGGCTCCAATTCCACTTGAAAAATTAGCGACGTTCAAACGAGTAAGGTCGGATGCGTGTCAATGTAGGAAGATGATGAGCGTGTCTCCAACGTGACTTCTCTGTGGCCGCTGACATGTAATCGATGGGACGTGTGTATAGACTTGACAAAGGCGTAACTGATTTAAACAAGTTCTTAAGTACAGCAATGGACTGGCAGCCCGTAAACATCCTCAAGCCCAGCTGCTCTCGTGTTGCTGTGATGTCACAGCACTGTGGTAAGAAGCAACAGCATTCACGTACTCGTTTCGTGACAAGATGTAATAAAGTTAAGTACCAATTCGGTCAAAAGCTGCTAACATAGAGATGTCCATTAAATGGGAGAAATTACGGAAAATAGATGAGAACAAAAATAAGGTACACATGCTGGGCTGTGGGGCGATCGGTATGATTTGAAATGAGAACACTTTCATTGTTCCAGGATGACCGGTCTCAACAGGCTTATGCTGCCATCATCTGATCTTATGGCACTTGTTATAAAATTTCCATTTTATATTACATAAAGTCAGAGCGCAAAAGCCACTCCCTACGTATACACGTCTTGATAAAAATCCGGTTGATAAAATCCACACTGTTATTAACTGTGAGCATTTTATCAACTGTGTGAAGTTTATCAACTGGATTTGTATCGAGACGTGTATACGCGGGGAGTGCTTTTTCTGCTTTGACTCCATGTAACATAAAATCGGAAATTTTATAACAAGTGACGTAAGATCAGATGATGTCAGCATAAGCCTGTTGAAACCAGTCACTTTGGAACAATAGAAGTGTCAAGACTGCGATCGCGGCATACGAAGTATGTTCATTTATGAACAAAAGTCATTTGCTCTACCCAATATTAACGATGCGACCAAAAACCAAGCAGAATGCAAGAAACTTATTTACAATGCAATTCAAAGTGTACAACACGCACAAGAAGCTGCAATGGGGAACACAATGCGATGAAGCCAGCTTCTGTGTCATTTCATGTCAAACGATTCTTAGCTTTTCACGTGACAAAAAGCGCTGTTATCTCCACTTGTTAATGGCCATGTTGCTAAAACTGTAATGTTGGGTTCTACAAATAAATAACTTTACAGTCAAAAAGGCAACCACGATATCATTTACAAAAATTTACGTCACTGTGAATCCCAGCTACAAGACGTTAATCTTGGTTTTTGATTAAGATTTCTGAAATATATTACTTTGTAAGATCACAAAAAGCTTAGTTTCCGGCGCGCAATTTAATGCTGGAATCTGAGACCCCCCCCCCCCCCCCCAACAAAGAACAAGTGAAAAATGTTGTTATCTAAATCGCGTGCAAAATACAGGTTTTCGCGCAATATTTGTCGTATTGAAAGCTCACTGTCAGGGCACTTGGAACACTGCTGTCGTTATTAGTTTCCGTATCTTAATACGGGCTTTGCATTTCTTATATTTTGGTGTTCTGTGGCGCACCAGCTGGAAGGTGCAGCCAACGCCTGGGAAGACGATGGACGGCTGCTGGCTGACAGTGAAGAAGAGCAATTTATGATGAACTAAAGGCAAACCATGAGATGTTGTCTTGCTTTTAAGATGGTACGTTCCTGGAGAACTGCTATGAGCAGCGGAACTCTCGAGCTGGGAACCGGGTCCGTTGGCCGTTGCAGGCTGACAACAAACGGAAAGATGCGCCGAGAGCATTGGGCGATGAGGCATTTGGTATTGTCCCGATTCCGAGAAGTCAGCCTTGAGTGTGTTGGGGAGTGGTGGAACAGCCTGGAGTTGAAGGGTGCACCTGCGGAGCCGAGTGGCGGTTCGTGGCTGACAGCTCGAGAGAGCTTTTGAAGGGCCACCTCGTATAGTCTCGGAGTTACTAGCTGCTCGGAGAGAGCACGGGCAGAGGCAGCGGCGTGTGATGTATGGGTGTCTGGCCTACACGACTTCCCAAGTCTGTCCGCTCTGCGGTTGATGACCGTGCATCAATACTGCCTTAACTGGATCTCCATTTCTGTTAATTCTTTGGTCTGGCGTATTATATAAATGATTTTCTGTTAAGTTTCTATCATTACTGTCCACATTTTATATAGAAGATTTTGTCACGTATTTAGAATTGTCTTGGTGGTCGCTTTGTCAATAAATTGTGTGTTCTGACAAGATACATATAGGCCCCAACAATCACCAGTCGCTTCCATTCCTCAGCCGTACCACTGGAAGTCGTTTCCTGTTCCGCATCATTGCTATCTGCACTTTATCAGAACGGCTGTAATCAGCAGATTTTTCCATTTTCTGGAAAGCGAGTGGCTAGAAACATTTATCTGTGTCATTACCACCTCACATATATTCTCCCTGCCATGTGGTGTGTATGATCATTATCAAGTAGTCGTATTTTTTTTTTTTTTTTCAAATAATTTCCGGGTATGCAGCCGGATCCCGTCGACATTCTGCCACGATATTTCGGCCCAGAGACGTCCGGCCATCGTCAGGTGAGTACACAACTACTGAAGAGCCCAGGTGCAGTCGCGGTATTTCGGCATAAATACCGCGACTGCACCTGGGCTCTTCAGTAGTTGTGTACTCACCTGATGATGGCCGGACGTCTCTGGGCCGAAATATCGTGGCAGAATGTCGACGGGATCCGGCTGCATACTCGGAAATTATTAGAAGAACAAATACGCCGGTAAAATTTCAGAAGTCACAAGTAGTCGTATGTCACGAATTTTAGTACTGTCCTCCAGTTCCGAGTTTCAGTTGCGAAATTACTTCCTGATGACAACAGCGTTCTGCTCCGAAGCAGTACCTGTCAAGTTTTTACTGAAATGAAATCCAAAACGAAAATGCAGTGAGAATAACATAGCATGTAGAATTCATATGCGCATGACAACAAAAATGTACTACATGGCTCAAGTACCTCCGCTCCTTAAACGTTTGGCGACGAATACTCAGTGAGCCTTCAGCGGACTTCTTCTTCGTGATAACGTCTTTAAAGTACAGTTCAGAGCACTCATCCTGCCTTCCTCGCCGCTCAGACTTTCTTGCCTTCTGCGTAGTCTTATAATCAGCATGAGACAAAGAGCCTTGCGCCACCAATACACCTAGCGACGATTCCTCCTATATACCAGCACATCCAGAAACAGTTTCTTGAATTTAGTTATGTACGCAACAGCATGTCAAACACCTCACAGCTTCTTCACAAGACGATATACGAACTCATGACAAAGACCTCACATGGGAACCCCGCTGAAGAAAGGGAACCACCGGTGAATTGCACAATGCTGCGGCGAAATATTCACCAGACGTTCCTACCCTCATGGATTCACTCACGATGGTGGCTGATTGGCGATGACAAAATCTCTAAAACGACAAAATGCACAGAATCCACGTCAGTGCAACAGCCGCCTACCACAAATGGAAAACGTTGATGCGGTTACCCATATTTGTGTCTGTGGAACAGCGCGTAACATGTGGAATCTTCTAAGGCACTTCATTGAAAGGATGAACACATTCTATCTGAACGGTCAGGAACTTATGTAGCCAGACGGTACCCAATTACTAAGCAAACTATAGCTTTATGGATGACCAGATTACAGCCACGTTACTGAGAGCCGATACAATACATTCTCAGAGCACTTGTCATATATTAAAGGAGAACAATAACGAACAGTACAGGATGCCAATCACAGAAAAACATTTGGTAACCTGCTGCACGTTATGATCAAGGAACTCCCACAAGTGCTCTCCATCACACCTGTCCCATGGTAATCAACACAACGAGGAAGCAAAGACCACAGAGGATTCTCTTAAATTATTAAAGCTACTTCATGCAAGTGATACAGATATGTGCGCAGAACCAGAAAAAGCCAAGCAATGAAAAATTGTTAAGGGGACAACACACCTCTGCAAACATGAAATAGCTTGTCAAAAAAACGGTTCAAATGGCTCTGAGCACTATGGGACTTAACTTCTGAGGTCATCAGTCCCCTAGAACTTAGAACTACTTAAACCTAACTAACCTAAGGACATCACACAATCCATGCCCGAGGCAGGATTCGAACCTGCGACCGTAGCAGTCGCGCGGTTCCAGACTGTAGCGCCTAGAACCGCTAGGCCACATCGGCCGGCCAATAGCTATTCCTTCTGCTCTGTGTTCTGGAATTGTAAACTACAGATGTCTGCACATATGACTTACGTTTTCCTTGTGTTAACATGGTAGATCCTTGTAAAATGCTACTTGGACAAATAAATTACCGATAGTATAATGTTTCTTTTTTAAAAAAATCAGTTGCGTTGTCGTATCCAATAGCTTCTCACATCAGGGTTACAGAGGTATGGGTCTCAAATATCGCTATCGCTGCTTCCTGTGATCTTTCACAAGGTTGTCTACGGACGTAATGGCGTTGATCTGACCGCAATAAACAGAAGCAACGCTCATCTATTGAACTCAAGAGAATGGGACTCAGATTTCCATTTGACACTGGCTCTACGCCACGCAAGGCTGTTGTCTATTGCATGACACCAGTGGGTACCAATGCATGGCACCTCTAAATCTCAACCCAGCTTCTAGTAATCTGTTCTCGACAGTTTTCTGTGACACTCTTCCTGCAACCTCTGTCCAGATTTCAACTGATGTTAGTAAGTAGACTGAAAGTGTTTTGGTGCAGCAAACGACTCTGCTGCCCCCCTTCCCCTCTATTGTTTTACTGTTCCTTCCTGTAATAAAGGGTTATCTTAATCTAATTCCCCTATTGCTCTTTTAAGTAGTTTTCCATGTCTTCCCCTCTCCTCAAGCAACCTGAGTTAAAACGGAACATAAATTTTCAAATGAAAGCATCACGCATATGCTTTAATAGATATTGAAAAATGGAGAAATTCAGAATTCAAATAGATTTAAAATGATGTTGCTGATAGAGGAAACACAAAGTCCGGAAACAATTCTCCTTGCTCAGTTTGACATTTTTGCTGTATTGCATCGGGTGCACTGTGCAGTGGCGGTGGTTCGATGACCGAAGCATACTTTGGATATATTGAAAACTTAAAGTCTGGAAACAATTCTGTATCCTGCTCTGATATATTAGACGCTGCATCATGGTGTCTGTCTGCCTGCTAACATGATTTTAGCTACTGCTAAGATGTATCAGGCACTGCATTAGTTGTGTTGGGGGGCTGTTGTGTTGGTAAGTTCTATGGGACCAAACTTCTGTGGTCATCGGTCTCTAGGCTTGCACACTACTTACTCTAACTTAAACTAACTTACGTTAAAGAAAACACACACACCCCTGCACGAGGGAGGTCTCGAACCTCCGACGGACTCAATGAATAGTAATAGTAATAATAATAATAAAAATTGCGAGAGAGGCATGATTTAATACTTACAATCAATTGTGTGAGTCCGTTTTTTTTTTCAGTCTGGAGGTGGCAGATCACAGATGATGCTTTATGTTGAACAATCTTTCAGTGTGGTGTACAGAGCACAAGTGGAGGGTGCACTTGACAAGCTTCCAAGCCTGAACACAGAGGACGAGTGGTGGGGGTAGACGAGCACACCGTTACAGGAATTGGAACAACTATTGTGGATTGGTAGCATAGTAGGCTCTCACCATGTGCCCCGATCTGCCATCTTGAATTTTGACATCACTGATGATGTCATGGCTTACCATCTTGTATCGCCAGCTTGGACTGCCACCTAGGATTCTAGACTTGGAACCAAGCAGACCGTGCCAGTACCCTTAGAATGGTTATTTTGGATTTTCACCATACAGACTGCATTAAGGACGATCAGTCATGTTTAAAGTTTGCCGACCATGGTGGCCGAGTGGTTCTAGGCGCTTCAGTCCGGAACCGCGCTACTGCTACTGTCGCAGATTCGAATCCGCCTCGGGCATGGATGTGTGTGATATCCTTAGGTTAGTTAGGTTTAAGTAGTTCTAAGTTCTAAGAGAGTGATGACCTCAGATGTTAAGTCCCACATTGCTCAGAGACATTTGAACCATTTTGTTTAAAGTTTTGGGGCAATTTGTTAAAGTTTGGAAGGTAATTTGTTACAGTTTTCCTATAAAATTGGAGCATTTTGTTACAATGTTTCTGAAATATAGGGTGTTTGGCTTTAACATTGGAGTTTGAGCCTGTTTTTAAGAGGTGTCTACGTAAACCTATACTACACCATTGCAGTGACATATGGATGGTAATAAAATACGTCACATGTATGTATTGATTAATTGAATACATCATTGTGTCTGTGGCACAAGTCCTGAATCATGCTACATTAATTCGAGGGTGTATGTAGTTCAAGTAATGGTATAGATGTATGATGAATTATGGGAAATGCACTAGTGTGAAAATCTCTATAAAACTTCTAAAGGAATTTTCTCTATAGCATTAGGTATACCTGCAACCAGCTTGGACCTAAACTGAGTTGTTTCGTTTTATAACGTAGTGATTCTGAGCTATTAACAGGAATTAGTGGGATTCTGCACTGTGCGTACTTTCTTTCATCCGCCGAAAAAGTGTGTGGTCGATGTGGTACGGGTAGTTGAGAATCTTCTTCTACAGCTACCACTACTACTCCTACTACTACTACAGTTAGTTACGAACTTATTTCAACCTATAGTAAGAAATTTCGAAGGAAAGACAGAACCAATTGGAATCAGGGATCAGAATAATTCACTGGTGAAAGTATACCAGACGTGGAAAGAATCGTTGTGGCGGGTGGGACAGTTACAACTAAAATGTTGGTGAATGCATGACGAGAAGTGGAATATTGTCTCGACTTGTGTAGCGCAACAGATGGATCCCACGTTGACGTCTACTAATATTAAGCAGAACTAGAATGAATTCTCTTTCTTGATATGTACTCATTGATGTTATTTTTCATTAATTTCCCCATTAAATTTATACTTAAAACTATGGAGTTCTTTTTCAAACACCCTGTATATTCCACAACTGGAGACTTCTGTTGCCCTGTAACAATACATTGATCATAGAATGAGCTGGGAGGTGTTCCTGTGACAACTCGGTCTGTACAGTTATCTCTAAGACAACACAACGGTGACTCGGAGCACTATATCTTCCGCAAATGTGCCAACAGCAAGAGCCATATCAGCCATTACGTTAACTATAACTGTTTACAGTGTGAAACATTTGCTACGAACTCCTTGTAAATGCGGTACATTGTTAAACGAAATAATGACCGTCTGTCTGGAACTCGTTCCGCAAACCTTCGACGAACTTCTGTCGCCGACTGTACAGTTTCCATTAGGCTTGCAACCTCTCTTTTCTACTCCAGTGTGAGTCTGTCAGCGACGGCTACTAACAACCTGGAATAGAAAACGAAACAAAATTAATGTTGTTCACATAATTTTGACTCATCCTGTAGTACATGCGGAGTAGTGGACAAATCCGGCCGCAAACTTCATCGCGTTTCTTGTGGTTCTACCCGGGCGAAACGTCAAATGCCACTCGTTCACGCCATATAGCATTCGTCGTCACCAAAGTCAGTCACCAAGCAAATTTTTCAAAAAATTTCCTAATGCTTCCAACAGACAGATGGAATGATATTATTTTGCTTCCATAGGGTCTTAGCCTATCCATTTTACTTAGAATGAGCACCTCGGCAACGTTCCACAGGGCGGGAATCTACTTGCACAGTGACAATTGTAGTGCCTCTACCACCTGAATCAGAATAACAGAGCGACTGGTACTAGCTAGCCTACAGGACTGGTACTAGCTAGCCTACAGGACAGTTACCATAGCAACAAGCAAGCAGAGCACGAGTTGAAATGCACCATCTGTCCTGTGCACAATTGTCATATCGCTCTGCTACCTCAACTGACGTATAAGTCAGTCGCGAATGATAATTACCTACGTTAAGATAATTATTTTCATTTGTTCTTGTGCATATTGCTTCACAGTTGTGTATTTTTCTTCTAGTGAATGTGTGAAGCTGATAAATTGCTTAGCAAAGTGATAACACCATCAAGCTGATGCAAAGACCACTCAGTGCTCCACGTTAACGGTGAACGCATGGACGTACTCAGTACTTAACTTCACTACTGCTGCAACAGGATTCGTACTGCATTTGAGCAAGATGGCGAACCGACAACGTCTCCGTCTTCCATTGTCAGCCACCAATCACTTTGTTATTCTGACGAAGTTGACACTGTAGCTGTCTTGACTGTTAATTTCTACACCAGCGTCAATGGATTCCCCGCCCGCGCCAGCTCCTATCCGCCAGTTTCACATTTTTATGACATATGTCGTATCCGGAGGGGAAGATTATTAGACTTGAATATCGTTTTAGGGTTCAAGCAGTTGTAGCAATGTGCTGGGAAGATCTCAGACGGACTGGAAAGAAACAACTCGAGTCCGAAATCGGTGAGGACCTAGCAGTTTCGAAGATTAACGAAAAGAATAAACGACAAGTGTCCTTGGCGAGACGTTCACGATGACAACACGTCACGAACAAGTGAACGACAAGCAAACAGGTTGCAAAGAGCGACCAAACGAGAAACCAACACGGTGCGATAACGTAGTAGGAACAGTCTGGAACCAGGTGTGTTGACAATTGTACACAACAGAAGCGAACACCAGATTGACGGATCACCGACTGTGCGGCCATATTTACCGCGGTCGCATCTAAAGCTGTTGGCAGGATTATTCGCGTGAGGAATTAATAGGTGGCGCTAGACCAGTGACTGCGTCGCTTCACAGCTACTACCTCATCGTTCCCCTGTGATTCTATTGTTGTACCCGTCTCGTAACTGCCCACATCCAGAAGCACTGAATTGTCTTTCATCAGGCACAATTGCGTATTGAAGCTACCTACGTGCTCTGCAAACAGGCTGAAAAGACCAGTTAGCTGTGGAGTCCTTGATGCGAGGCAGGCACCAGCGACTCTCGTTCTCAGCGGTGAAGAGCAACCATAAGCGCTTTCTTACGGCTTTCTTTACGGATTCGAAAATCGCTTCAACAGCTATGTCTACGTGGGAGCACCACACATTCCCCATGTTTGCTGTTGTACTGATATACAGTTAAGCAGAAAGTGCCAACGAAAGGATGTCCAAAGGATTTAATTTTGGGATTCATATTTTGGGATCCAGGCACAGGGCCCGTGCTACAAAAAATAAGAATAGCGCCAGAAATAATTGTTTGTGTGGCTTACGCAGACGATTTTCTTCTAAAACTGACTTGGCGATCTAGATCACGGAAGACACTGTAAAGATTGCAACGTAAATACTATACCAAATGTAACAAAAAGTAAATTTAAAGTTGTTGCTCATAAAACGAACCATATACTACCAAAATAATGACTACCTGTGATGAGAAACACTATGATTAGGATCAGATGAAAGTTGTTGTGGTAGTTGCCTTTCCCGGAAGAACATATCCTTGCCATACAGGGAGATTAACAACCAATTTTGACGGAGTGTCCTAGGGGTTCTACATTCTGGATCCGCGCGACCGCTACGGTCACAGGTTCGAATCCTGCCTCGGGCATGGACGTGTGTGTTGTCCTTAGGTTAGTTAGGTTTAAGTAGTTCTGAATTCTAGCGGACTGATGACCTGAGCAGTTAAGTCTCATAGTGCTCAGAGCCATTTTTGAACAATCAATATCCTCTCTAGCAGCGTACGACAGTGTTTATAGATTTATATACACTCCTGGAAATTGAAATAAGAACACCGTGAATTCATTGTCCCAGGAAGGGGAAACTTTATTGACACATTCCTGGGGTCAGATACATCACATGATCACACTGACAGAACCACAGGCACATAGACACAGGCAACAGAGCATGCACAATGTCGGCACTAGTACAGTGTATATCCACCTTTCGCAGCAATGCAGGCTGCTATTCTCCCATGGAGACGATCGTAGAGATGCTGGATGTAGTCCTGTGGAACGGCTTGCCATGCCATTTCCACCTGGCGCCTCAGTTGGACCAGCGTTCGTGCTGGACGTGCAGACCGCGTGAGACGACGCTTCATCCAGTCCCAAACATGCTCAATGGGGGACAGATCCGGAGATCTTGCTGGCCAGGGTAGTTGACTTACACCTTCTAGAGAACGTTGGGTGGCACGGGATATATGCGGACGTGCATTGTCCTGATGGAACAGCAAGTTCCCTTGCCGGTCTAGGAATGGTACAACGATGGGTTCGATGACGGTTTGGATGTACCGTGCACTACTCAGTGTCCCCTCGACGATCACCAGAGGTGTACGGCCAGTGTAGGAGATCGCTCCCCACACCATGATGCCGGGTGTTGGCCCTGTGTGCTTCGTTCGTATGCAGTCCCGATTGTGGCGCTCACCTGCATGGCGCCAAACACGCATACGACCATTATTGGCACCAAGGCAGAAGCGACTCTCATCGCTGAAGACGACACGTCTCCATTCGTCCCTTCATTCACGCCTGTCGCGACACCACTGGAGGCGGGCTGCACGATGTTGGGGCGTGAGCGGAAGACGGCCTAACTGTGTGCGGGACCGTAGCCCAGCTTCATGGAGACGGTTGCGAATGGTCCTCGCCGATACCGCAGGAGCAACAGTGTCCCTAATTTGCTGGGAAGTGGCGGTGCGGTCCCCTACGGCACTGCGTAGGATCCTACGGTCTTGGCGTGCATCCGTGCGTCGCTGCGGTCCGGTCCCAGGTTGACGGGCACGTGCACCTTCCGCCGACCACTGGCGACAACATCGATGTACTGTGGAGACCTCACGCCCCACGTGTTGAGCAATTCGGCGCATGCCCACTATACGCCCTCGCTCAAAGTCTGTCAACTGCACATACGGTTCACGTCCACGCTGTCGCGGCATGCTACCAGTGTTAAAGACTGCGATGGAGCTTCGTATGCCACGGCAAACTGGGTGACACTGACGGCGGCGGTGCACAAATGCTGCGCAGCTAGCGCCATTCGACGGCCAACACCGCGGTTCGTGGTGTGTCCGCTGTGCCGTGCGTGTGGTCATTGCTTGTACAGCCCTCTCGCAGTGTCCGGAGCAAGTATGGTGGGTCTGACACACCGGTGTCAATGTGTTCTTTTTTCCATTTCCAGGAGTGTAGATTCTGTCCATGTGCGTTTATTGCTCCAGTGTTATTAGTAACTCATATCTGTGTTCCATATGGCGTTAACGTACTTTATGGAAAATAAACACCACCTCGGGCATGTCTGTACAATGCGCCGCCAGTGATTCATAAGGTAGGCTGCAGAAGAGTTGGTATAGCTTTGTGAAACACCCTGTAGTTGCTTCTTGTGACGTCGTACGGCAGGGAGAAGGGGAATCACCATCTTAATCTTCAGTTTGCGCACCTGTGAAAGAGAGAATTGTATGAACACATTCTGACAACTTGTCTTCCCTCAAGCATTTGCCCTCCATCCCACTACCTCAATCCCCTCATCCCCGCTCCAGCTGTCACACCCTCAGAACACAACACAATTTAAACCTTATTACGTCTCTAATGAACATAGATGTGGTACATAAATTTATTATCTCTTCTTACTCAACTTCATGTATCAACAAACAATTTTATACCATTAAAACACTGTTTTAAATAATTTGCTAGTTTTCCGTCCCCTACAAACACAGAAACTATTAGCCCTAGAGATTAATTGAAAAGGGCCCTTTTTTGGTAAATTGTTTTTAATTTAATTTTGTGCTGAAGAACAGTGTCGCTAGAATTTCGCTTAAATTATGCGAGAAAAACATAAAAAAGCGATCTTTAAACGCTCCCCCAACCCATCACACCCCACAGGTCAACATTTTTAATTTGTTGTTCATGGCAGTACCTCCTACCTTTGTACAAAAATTCGCTGTTATACGAATTTTTTCCCTGTTTCTTCCTTTTATGGTCTTCGTTGACAGGACTACACGGCCAGCTGACTATGCAGAGAAACGGTATATTGGCAGAGAGATGGTTTGTAACGATGCTTGCGATTATTCTGACAGCAGATTGTAAATTAGAAGTAAGTTAATGAGAGCATGACAGGAAGCATGGGATACCAGTGATACTGGAAGATGCGTTGATAATACATTTCCAACGATGTAGGGGTGATAGTGGACAGCTTGGATCGCCACAGTGTATTATCACGACCTATGCGACACACGATAGCTAACAGAGGAAGAATGGTGTATGTTGGTGGACAGATACATGAAGGAGGAATAGAATATAGTGTGATGTGTTGAAGAAGGTAAGTCAGAAGGCGTCATCACACGAGCTAGAATTGTGTCTGTCACGGAAACACGGGAATTTAAGAGCAAGAAACCAGAGGACGTCGCAGGAAGAGCGGCGAGAAGAAAGAAGATAGGATGCGGAAGGAAGGGGACAGATTAGAGAAAAATATCATGGAAAAGAGAGGAGACCACACAAGCTGACAGAATACTAACAAGAGATTTTGTGGGTGTATATAGAATGTCACACGAATAGGACAGATGAAAGACTGTAGCATGTCCTGCAGAACAGTTCTCGGAAAGTAACTGGAACACCTCAGAAGGTCAAAGGTACATTAAATTACTAAAAAGTTTCATGGTTTATAGACATCTATTGAGTCATGTCAGTGACGTGGATCTCTGGTATGATATTCTATGCAATATCAAAAAAATAAGCATCGTGCAAAATTCTTTTATTCTGAAAATCGTCAAAATTGCCTGCACGATAATTTAAGGTAGTATCACATCAAAGATGCATCTGCTCTTTGTTTACACGTGTCATGCGCTGATCCAATGAACTGATACTAACTGATGAAAAATTTCTATCTTAACGATCAGGATACGAAAGTGATTTACCATTGCAGTGCCACATTTACAAACGGGATGCAAAATGGAGGGCTGAGATAATGAAACAAATTTTGTGATGATTATTGGATTATTGAAAATTAGATGTTACTATTAGTTATTGTATATCATTATACGATGCAGATCAGGATGTTCTGCGTGGCAGGTAACCAGTGATGGACATTGCTGTTAACTGGAGCAATTCAGCGGTAACTGCTCTGGATGCCTTACTATTCTGGCACCAGGGCACCAAAGATATAAGAAGAGTTCAGAATGGTTCAAATGGCTCTTAGCACTATGGGACTTAACATCTGAGGTCATCCGTCCCCTAGAACTCACATCTACTTAAATCTAACTCACCTAAGGACATCACACACATTCATGCACCAGGCAGGATTCGAACATGCGATCGTAGCGGTCACGTGCTTCCAGACTGAAGAGCCTAGAACCGCTCGGTCACAGCGGCCGGCATAAGAAGTGTAATTCGAAATTAGATGTAAGTGTGACTTAATTTCATGTAAATAGCTTTTTATAGTATCTTGAAGTACATCAGTAATATATTGTGCTGATAATTATGAAAAGAAGAGACTCTATTATGAAATTATCGTACATTTCTATTTTTTTTTTTTTTTTTGTAAAAGTTAGGACGGCAAACACCACATGCGTAGGGAAGAAAACACCATATACTGATATGACCACTCCTGTGGCACGTATGCCGTCCAGACGGTTGTATGAAATCAGTAACAGTATGATGACTGGAGTTGTTAGCTGCTTTTAAGCTTGCAAGAAAATCAGTTCCCATTGCGACTCATCCATCATACATAGATACCAAGTTCAGTTGATTCAGTTCTTTCAGATTTACAATTAGTTGTATGATTAGATCTTCCACAGTACCACATTTTTCGTTCTGACCTTTGTAGTGCCACAGAAATGATTTAGCATTTGCATCTATGGCGAGTAGCACTTGTTTCCCGTCAATGCTTTACATATCAATTTTATTTGTTCGAGGTTGATGTCAACGTTAACGTGGTATTAACAGTACACACTTGCAATGCATCGCACATTATTGAGAACGCAAATTTCCGTAACTGCAATATGTTCGTCGCAAAACTGCGACGATCTGAACCTGTGTATGCCATAATGGAGGGGTGAGATAATGAAACAAATTTTGTGATGTTTGTTGGATTATTGAGAATTAGATATTAATATTAGTTATTGTATATTATTATGCTATTTACAACTAATTGTAAATCTGAAAGAACTGAATCAACTGAACTTGGTATCTACGTATGATGACTGAGTCGCAATGGGAACTGATATTCTTGCAAGCTTAAAAGCAGCTAACAACTCCAGGCACCTCACTGTTACTGATTTCATACATATCAGTATATGGTGTTTTTTTCCCAACACATGTATCGTTTGCCGTCCGAACTTCTACGGAAAAAATATTTATTTTTAACACAGACTGTTTGAATTACCCATAGCCGATTTTGTTTCATTTTTTCCTTGAGAATTTCCGTGAAACTAACATACTGAGTAATTTAATCAAATAATGTCGATTTTTTTTCTCTTAATCTTAGCTTCGTCCGCGATAGAGTTAAACTGTGATACCTTCAATCGCGTGTAAGTTTTGTGTTGGTCTCTCGGAAGTATCTGGTACAAATACTCAGCATCGGTACTTGCTCGTATGTACACAACAGCATCGCCGGCTAGCAATGCAGTTCTCGGCAGAATGCTACAGGGGCAATGAGGATGCTCCTGCAGCGTTTCCGATGGAAAGATCTTGTTCACTCACCATACATCCCGAAATTGGCTCCCTCTGACTTTTCATCTCTGCTCAAATGAACTGCTGACTATGAAGACAACATTTTGCCACAGACAACGAGCTGCAATCCAGCGTAGAAAAGCGTCGGAAAGCGCAAGAGGCTGCCTACTATGACGAGGGTATTGGGAAGTTAGTACAGCTCTACGACAGATGTCTAAGCCGGAGCAGCAACTATGTAGAGAGGCAGTTGGAAGGTGTAGCTAACTGTTGAAAATAAATTGGTTTTCACTGTGGTTTCCATTTCGGACGATCGTTCCTTACATTCCGAATAGCCCTCGTACTTCGTGTCTCCGTTCCTGTACCATAAAGACGTGTGCAATACACACTTAGCAGCAAAACTTTATGATCGTTGCCAACCAAGAGATTACATGCCTCCCGGTGGCGTTGGGATACAGAATATATGTAAGTGCAGCGACACTGGCAGCAAATGGGAAATCCACTAACATAAGCAGGCTCTAACTGCCAGGCACCTGGTAACGATCGTCTCGGAAACGACGCAGCTGGTCACCTGTTTGCGTCCAGCTATTGTGAGAATGTGTGGGAACTGGTTGAAGAACGGCGAAACCAGCAGTAAGTAGCTTCCAAGATGCTACTCCAGGCGGGTGTAAAAATGAATGTGCGCAACGGGAAATAATAAACTCAAAAATGATGATTTGGCCCTGTCTGACTACCCTCCTGAAGCGGATCGTAGGATCTCTTTATTCTATAAATTACAATCTAAACATAGATGAATAGTGAAGGAAACTAATCCTACTAAATGACAAACGTTGTGCCTGCTTATATATGTATTGAACATTTAAAATCTTTAGATTACGAAGTTTACATTTTCTAAGTAAAATTACTAATCAGTTGCCCAACTCTGCCCCTTATTATGACTGCGCAGTCTAGTATAACTAACGCGAAATGACTGACATCTTCGTACCAAACACTAGAAGACACTACTTTCAAAGATGATCTACGTTGGTGTGGAAACAAACTAACGTCATCACAGCTGTTTTGCTTTATAGCCCTAGTAAGCCGAAGCAATTTGTGATATCACTGTATGTACTGCGTCCGGTGCGTCGAAGTGATGGTTCTCGTACTCGTCTGCGACGATGGAAGAACTACAGCCACAAACTCTTATAAACAGTAGGACTGCAGAAGGCAGTCCTCTGAGTAGTATAATCTAATACTGTCTTCTCCTCTCTGTATCCTACAGACGAAAAACGCAAACTCCCAGCCACAAGGACGGAGCTCAGATAGCGTCTCAACGTAAGTATAGGCAGAAGGAGTACTCCCAACTACTGCACGCTGCGTACTGAAGGACCACTTCCAACCCAGAAGTGAAGTCCAGAATTGTATAGGTTCGCAACAGTACAGTGCCTAACTGTTCTAACTATAAATTCTCCTGAGAGCAAAGACAGCAAGTCCGTCTGTACCACCAAGGCTGATACCGAGCGACCGTCACACACGGGAGCTCACAACGGAAGACGTCGTCTCTCCACCGCTGGCTTTCCAGTAAGGCTCGGCTCCCCACCCTCGTAATTCCGAAAACGAATCACATTCCCGAAACCACGGAATATTCTCCCTCTCTGCAAATTCTTCGAAACCGCGACCAATCATATTTTAGTCTTTTGTCGTCCAGCGGGGAAAGTTTGAGAGGAAAAACCTATACTCGTGCAATGGTACGCTTCTGAGTAAACATCCTTGCAAATAAACCAGGCTGTGTGGTTTCCGAAGTGCCGCTTCTCCTTTCCTCTCACCTGCGTCCAAGATCTGCAGAGTTCCCGGTTATCCTTCCGGTTCTGCTGCAATAGCGGCCGGCCGTCACCCTATTGTGCTCCAGAGCACAGGTGGCACGACGTCCATCTAGCTTCTTCCTGTTTTTAAGGAGGACCAACATCTGTGTAGGCCTTCCACCCAGAGTTTGAGTTGTGCCTGCTGTTTCATCTCCACTGGCGTTCCAACCTCTATTAGTATAGGTCGTTCTGTTAATGAAGACACTCCATCACATTTCATGCAAAAAACGTAAGCAATTATTTACAAGGCGTATGTGACAATGTCAGTCTCCTTTAAATATTCATATGTACGATGTACAACCGATCAAATGATACCTAATTGTGGTTGTAGTTCACAGCAAAGTATGTGGATGAGTGCTTGTAAGGTGCGAAATTACAGCCACCTTACAAGCTGAAGTTGCTCGACGTCGACGCCTTATCTCAGGACGTGGAGATCGGAACCTTGTCCACTCTGTACAGTACGATAGGGAAGATCTGACTACAGAATACAGTGCTGGTTGAGGCACATTTTCGAGCACACTATTTAACACACGTTGCTAAACACGGAACTTGCAATTGTTGCCTTATTGACCCTTTGGCATCGTCAGTTACGATTGCAGTGGATGTAGGATCATCGACTTTGGACTGTAGATCAATGTTAACACGTCGCCTGGTCGTTAATTGTTATACCAGGTCGATGATACTGTCGAGATACGTCTCCATCCGGGCGAACGTCTACTGAAAACGCCCACGACGCAGGCCGTTGAGGGCGTATTATATGGGGGAGTTCCACCTGGGTGTCCATGGGACCTGCGGTAGCAGTCAAAGGCACCATGACCATGACAGCTGTGGACCTCGTGGTTACTGAGGCTCACCTGGATCGCCTGATGCTCGATGTCTTCCCCGATAGCGATGGCTTCTTACAGCAGTATAAGTGTAAGTTTCATAAATGGTTCAAATGGCTCTGAGCACTATGCGACTTAACTTCTGAGGTCATCAGTCGCCTAGAACTTAGAACTAATTAAACCTAACTAACCTAAGGACATCACACACATCCATGCCCGAGGCAGGATTCGATCCTGCGACCGTAGCGGTCGCGCGGTTCCACACTGTAGCGCCTAGAACTGCTTGGCGACTCCGGCCGGCACTTGAGTATTAGTTTGAACGAAAATCATTTAAACTATACTGTTAGGTCCCATTCTACTCATTGCCGCTGAAATGACTATATACTCCTAAACTGAGGCGGGTATCACGTAATAACATTTCACTGCAAATCAAAGTTATTTCAATTTTTAAGGAAATAATGTCCAAAAAATCAAATTTAATTGACATATTTTCAGCGAGAGGTATTACCATCTACGACTATTGTAAACTAGCTGAAAGATAGTCCGAAAGAGAGGCTACCGCAGTCTTACTTATCATCGTCAACCTTCCTGAAGTTAAGCCGATCAGGGAAAATAATCTGCATGATTGACGTTATTGAGCGTTGATTCTAAAATGTTAGTATGGAGAATATACGTATCTGCCAATGATACCGCTGGTGAAGAGAGGGACCTGTGTTTCATAAGAAAGATCCCTCGTAGGCCAGTGGTGATTTAAGGAAAGGATCTTTTCTCCCGTTCGTCAGACGGTACGTCATTACACAGAGAGTGCGGCCGGCTTTGTCGCTGTGTGTACGCGCGCTGCGCTGCGCAGAGCCCCCGCCGCTAATGCCGTTACGTAAGGCGGCGGGAGCGGGCCTTGGTGCCGGCCGTATAAGTGCTACGTCACTGTTTGCGCAGCTCCTCCTGCTTGCAGCCAGTCGCCGGCGCTTGCGACACGCGCTGCCCGCTGCGAGAAAGACCGCGCCGAACCCTGCTCTGCGACGCGGGGACCGCCTTTCTAGATCTCCTGCCCGCGCCCTCCTACTGCACCCCTCCGGTCACCTCCGTTAAAAGCAGTAAGACGGTGGCATTACTTCACATACAATACCTAGTTTCGTGGGAAATTACTCCATTCAGCGAGAAAAGTGACAGCTAGCACGTCAACATTCAACTGCGAAATGTCAAAGGCTGCCACACACTGACTAGGAAACATAGTCGCCTAGAATTGTGGCAACAATGACACGTTCTCATAGGAACGCAAATAAAATCGCGTTTCTTGGTAGAGACTGATGCGAGAGGCAGCCGTGCCTGACCCACTTCAACGACCACGGATCTTCTTCCTGGTTTGACAGCGTTCCTTATTTTTTTCATATCTTCTGGTAATGTTTCATCTCTGTGCATCACAACTCAAGGGGAAAATACCAGGTGGTTATACACACATCAAAAAAAGTTTTGCGTCACCCCCATTCCCAAAACTCCTGAAGATAGACGTTGACTGTGGATATGATGTAAACAACCATGCATGAGCTGCGCCTGTTAGATGGAGGGGGTCCGAGAGCCGATCAGTTCCAGTCATTCCACCAGGAACGAGGTACACGGCTCGTGTTGTCTGTAGTTCAACCATGTCTAGACGGTCAGTACCGCGGTTCGATCCCGGCCGCATCATTACTTTTGTGCCAGGAAGGTCTCTCAACAAGGGAAGTGTCCAGGCGTCTCGCAGTGAACCTAAACGATGTTGTTCAGAAATGGAGGAGATACAGAGAGACAGGAACTGTCGATGAAACTGTCGGTGACATGCCTCGTACAGGCCGCCTGAGGGCAACTACTTCAGTGGATGACCGCTACCTACGGATTATGGCTCGGAGGAACCCTGACAGCAACGCCACCATGTTGAATGATGCTTTTAGTGTAGCCACAGGAGGTCGCGTTACGACTCAAACTGTGCGCAATAGGCTGCATGATGCGCTACTTCACATCCGTCGTCCATGGCGAGGTCCATCTTTGCAACCACGTCACAATGCAGCGTGGTACAGATGGGCCCAACGACATGCCAAATGGACCGCTCAGAATTGGCATCATGTTCTCTTCACCGGTGAGCGTCGCATATGCCTTCAACCAGACAACTGTCGCAGACTTGTTTGGAGGCAACCCGGTCAGGCTGAACCACTTAGACACACTGTCCAGCGGTGGTGTCTTGTTTGGATTCGGTTAAATGCTCCACATGTAACCTGTTGTTGTTGTTGTTGTTGTTGTTGTTGTCGTCTCCAGTTATGAGACTGGTTCGATGCAGCTCTCAACGCAACTCTATCCTGTGCAAGCCTCTTTATCTCCGAATAACCGTTGAATCTGATTACTGTATTGATCTCTTGGCCGCCACTACAGTTTTTTCCCTCCACACTTCATTTCAGTACAAAACTGACGACGCCGTGATATCTCAGAATGCGTTCAGATCCCTTTATTTCGTCAAGTTGCGCCAAGCATTTCTTTCTTGTCCAATTCCATCAAATATCTCTATATTATTTACGCGATTTGCCCATGTAATCTTCAATCTGAACCACTTAGACACACTGTCCAGCGAGTGCATAAGGAAAAGTTAAGGTTGTCTTTAGCAAAAAATAGTCCCCACAATGCTCCAACAAAAATTTTTGATCATTTACCTAGTGACAAACAGAAAGGTAAAATCTGAAAACAATCTGAAAAAGTTTCTCGTGGACAACTCCTTCTATTTGTAGAAGAATTTCTATTGTAATGTTGGAAGGTGGCGGGTCGGAATTACTAACGCACATCGGTATTAAAAAAAAAAAAAATCTTTAATATGTAGCCATGTTTCCAAATTAATTTCCGACATGAGTGTAAAATGACGCGTTGCGCATCATTACGGTTTGTCGTACAAAATGATCTACGGAACTTGAAACTAAATGATAAATTTGTTAGAGACGGAGCACAGGCCTGTACTGAGGCATGGACGGCTCAGGAAATCAGATGCGATCCTGCCTGGCGCGGGCCTGCATTGAGTTAGGCAAACCGCACAGGACCTAAATCGCCGTGGACAATAGGGATTTCATGCCCGTTCCCCGTGTACATGTGCTCACTGTCGTAATCCCTGCGCCTCTTCACTCGGTGGTGTCTTGTTTGGATTCGGTTATTTGCTTCACATGTAACCTGTTGTTGTTGTTGTTGCGGTCTCCAGTCCTGAGACTGGTTCGATGCAGCTCTCAACGCAACTCTATCCTGTGCAAGCCTCTTTATCTCCGAATAACCGTTGAATCTGATTACTGTATTGATCTCTTTGCCTCCACTACAGTTTTTTCCCTCCACACTTCATTTCAGTACAAAACTGACGACACCGTGATATCTCAGAATGCGTTCAGATCCCTTCATTTCGTCAAGTTGCGCCAAGCATTTCTTTCTTGTCCAATTCCATCAAGTATCTCTATATTATTTACGCGATTTGCCCATGTAATCTTCAACATTCTTTTGTAGCACCACATTTCAAAAGCTTCTATTCTGTTCTTGCCTGAACGGTTATTATACGTGTTTCACTTCCATATTCCAGGCACTTCCAGAAAAGACTTCCTAACACTTAAATTAATATTCGATGTAGACAAGTTTCTCTTCTACAGAAAAGGTTTTCTTGCAACTGCCAGTTTGCATTTTATATAATCACTACTTCGGCAACCTCAGTTATTTTGCTACTCAAATAACAAGACTCGTAATCTAATTCCCTCAACGCCACCTGACTTAATTCGGCTAAATACCATTACCCTTGTTTTGCTTATGCTGATATTCATTTCCTCCTTTTAAGAAACTGTCCATTCCGTTCAGATGCTCTTCCAAGTCCTTTACTGTCTCTGACAGAATTACAGTGTCATGGGAAAACTTTCAAGTTTTTATTCTTCTCCGTAAGCTTTAGTTCCTCCTTCAAATGTGTCTTTCAATTTCTGTACTGCTTCTTCAACGTACAGATTGAATAACATCGGGACAAGCTGCTACTGTCGCAGGTTCGAATCCTTCCTCGGGCATGGATGTGTGTGATGTCCTTAGGTTACTAAGGTTTAAGTAGTTCCAAGTTCTAGCGGACTGAAGACCTCAGATGTTAAGTCCCATAGTCCTCAGAGCCATTTGAACCAATGACGTCTCGGCCAATGGTTTGTGAGCTCAGCACCCCACACCCTGAGTAATTTTAATTTTTATGAGTCGACTGCGTGCGTGTCATCATTAGATATCTACACCTTGTTATGAGATGTGAATATGAAGCGCTCGGAACGGGCAGCTGTTCAGATGGAGACTACAGTAAGTATTTGTCCTGCCTTTTCTCTGTATAGCGAGAAATAATATAATTTTTTTTTGTTGTAACGACATAGTAGCCTCAGGGTTATTATTAACAAACTTTATGTGCTGTCCATTTCAGGTGTGTGCATCACAGTAGTCCTCTAACTGCTTCCATGAAAGACTCATTAGCTTATGAGCACTATTTTCAAAGTGGGTGGCGTCATGGTGTCCCATACGCATTTCAGATAGGTAAGAACTTAGAACTACTTAAACCTAACTAACGTAAGGACATCACACCCATCAATGCCCGAGGCAGGATTTGAACTTGCGGCCGTAGCGGTCGCACGGTTCCGGACTGAAGCGCCTAGAACCGCTCGTCCACAGCGGCCAGCGAGACGTCAATACCCTGGGACCCCTTAGCGATTAGCAGACAGCACGATGCCATGGATGAAACGCCATGGGTCACAGAGGAGAGGGGAGGGGAGGAGGAAGAGGGAGGGAGAGGGAATTTCAGGAAAAAATACTGGTGAAATCGTGATTCCAGAAAAGCTGAGGCCGAAAAGTAGTGATGTCAGCGATTTTCTAAACAGAACCCACACCGGTAAACTACTACTGCAGGTTTGCAATACATTAACCTGTCTTCTAAGGTAAGTCGTTCGTTCAGTTAGTATTTTTCTACCACGACTTACTAAACTGATAGTTCGGTAACCTTCACACGTGCCAGCCCCTGCTTTCACTGGAATTAGAATTAATACCATGAGGTTATTTCGCCTGTTCATACATCATGCACACCAGATGGAATAGTTTTTACATGGATGGTTCTCCCGGAGATATGAGTAGCTCAGGTGGAATTACGTCTATTCCATGGGCCTTGTTTCGACTTTGGTCTCTTAGATATCCCATCTATCCTCATTTACATCCTCTTCTTCTTCTGTAATATTGTCTTCAAATTCATTTTCCTTGTATTCCTTATACACTCCCTCCACTCTTTAACTTTCCCTTCTTTGCTTAGCACTGGTTCCGAACTCAGTTCTTGATATTCACACAATTGCTTCTCTTTTTCTAAAAGCCTCTTTAATCGTCCTGTAGGTAATATATATCTTTCCCAAAATTGTATGTGCTTCTGTAGCCCTGCATTTGTCCTCTAGCCATTCCTGCTTAGCCTTTTTGCATTTAGAGTCAATTTTTTTATTTTTAGACGTTTATATTCCTCTTTTCCTGCTTCACTAGCTGCAGTCTTATATTTTCTTCTGTCCTGAATTACATTCTCAGTCTCCCTTGATGTCCAAAGATTTATGCTAGACTTTTACCTGTTTTATCCTCGGCTGCCTTCATTATTTCATCTCTCAAAGCTGCGCATTCGTTTTCTAATTTATTGCTTTCCGCTTTTTCAGTCAATCACTGGCTAATGCTCCCACTGAAACTCTAACAGCCTCTGGTTCCCTCGACTTATCCATGTCCCATCTCTTTAATTTACTACCTTCGTCCCAGTTTCTTCAGTTCATAACATATGAACTGTGGTCAAAGGCGACGGATTTTAAAATCTGTTTCGAACTCTGTGTCTTACCGTTACGTAATCAGTCCGATCCCTTCCTGTGTCTCCACTTCTCTTCCAGTCTACAACCTTCTTTTATGATTCTTAAACATAGTGTCAGCGATCATTAAATTACCGTCAGAGCAAAATTATAGCACAATTTTTCTCCTATTATTTTTCCTTCTCTTTCTTTCACTATTACCAAGTTCCAGCCCTCAATCACAATTAAATTTTCCTGTTCCTTAACTATAAGAGTAATTTCGATTATCTCATCATACATTCTTTCAGTCTCTTCATCATCAGCGGTGCTCTTTGGTATATAAACTTTGTAAGTAGGCTGTTTAGGTTTTTATATTGGTAACGTCACGTAGCGCTCTGTATGAAAATCACGGGCTGCGCTGTGTGCAGTCTGTGCTTGGTTAGCATTGTTGTAACATTCGCTATTGTAGTGTTGGGCAGTTGGCTGGTAACAGCGCGTAGCGTTGCGCAGTTGGAGGTGAGCCGCCAGCAGTGGTGGATGTGGGGAGTGAGTTGGCAGGGTTTTGAAAGAGGATGATCTGGACAGAGACAGTAAATTTGTAAGACTGGATGTCATGAACTGATATATATATTATGACTTTTGAACACTATTAAGGTAAATACATTGTTTGTTCTCTATCAAAATCTTTCATTTGCTAACTATGCCTATCAGTAGTTAGTGCCTTCAGTAGTTAGAATCTTTTATTTAGCTGGCAATAGTGGAGCTCGCTGTATTGCAGTAGTTCGAGTAACGAAGATTTTTGTGAGTTAAGTGATTTCTGAAAGGTATAGGTTAATATTAGTCAGGAGCATTCTTTTGTAGGGATTATTGAAAGTCAGATTGCGTTGCGCTAAAAAAAATATTGTGTCAGTTTAGTGTTGATCAGAATAGGTAAAGAGCGGAATGTCTGAGTACGCTCAGTTTTGCTCAGCTGTTTGAAAATCAAATAATGTAAGAGGTTTACCAGTACAGTAATTCACTATTTTTTCTAAGGGGACGTTTCATATGTTGACCCTTAGCCGAGGATACCTCATTGGAGTCTTCTGATTTTTTCTTTTAGTTTGTGTAATTAGTGTAGCTATTCTTAAGTTTCTCCCGGCGTATTTGATAATCAAAATATCCACGGTTGTACTGCCGGTCTATAGTGTCCAACGGGCATAAGATTACGGCGATCAAACATGTCGCCATCATCAGGTGAACTGACGGACTGAGCTCCTGTGAACGTGCCGGCACGGAGATCCGTACGCTATGGCTGCTCAGGGGGAACTGGGTTCGGTCGCGGCGGCGGCCGATTTAAATACCCTCCGCCCGCGGCGCGCTCCCTCCGCCGTCCGCGCCCCGCGTACGGATCTCCGTGCTGGCGCGTTCACAGGAGCTCAGTCCGTCAGTTCACTTGATGATGGCGACATGTTTGATCGCCGAAATATTGTGCCCGTTGGACACTATAGACCGGCAGTACACCTGTGGATATTTTGATTAGTGTAGCTATTGTTTGTTGCTAGCGTGTAATTATAGAGAGAATTTCCTTTGTAGCTGTAGTTTTTCATTGTTGTACAGCAAAACAGTTGTGGCATGCATGTAGATTTGCACCAAGTGTTTCGCAGCTGCGCTAGATATTATTTTCAATGCTATGATAATGTGTTTTCTTATTTTGCTCTTCAATTTGTGCTTTTCCGTGTTATCGTGTGAAATAATGTGACAATAATGGTGTGTGAAAAACGTAACACTAGGCTCCAAAGTGGTAATTTGGGAATTGTGCATAGGGAAATGGAGCGGGTGGCAAATAATGGCGTAGACAGTGAGACAATTAGTGAACAGGGAAGCATTATCGATCGATTTGTCGGTAACAGCTCTCCTCAGGAATCCGAAATGACAGGACTCAATCTCGCAAATACTGTAGATTCAGATTTTGGGTCCTCGCCGTTTTCTCAAATAAGTCAAGACACATTTTCTGCTTTTCAAAATGCGAATATTGCCGGTTCAAATGCACTGCCGAATAGCACTAAGGGACTTGTTTCAGATACCAGTGCATTGTTATTACAGTTAATGCAACAAATGGGACAAAGGCTACAAAAGTTAGACACGACGCTTGAACAAAATCAGAAACAAATGGGACAAAATCTTCAAAAGTTAGACACAATGGAACAAAATCTTCAAAAGTTAGACAAGATGGAACAAAATCAGAGACAAATACAGCCACAGCTTCAAAAGGTAGACACAATGGAACAAAATCTTCAAAAGTTAGACACCACACTTGAACAAACACGTGAAAATTTAACTACTGAGTTACATAAAATCGAATGGAAATGTCAAAAAGTCTGTAATGATTTAAAAACACAAATTTGTGAGCATTTCCAACCTATTTTTTCGCGTCATGAAAATGATTACAGAATCACGAAGCAGCCATAAAAGAACTGCGAACTATTGTTCGTGAAAATCACGACACCTTGCAAGCTAAAATGGACTCAGTTGCATCTACCGATTCGCTTACGCAACTTGCAAAAACTCAGGAAAACTTAAAGGACACACAATAGATACGATTTCAACACGAATGGACACTCTGAACTTGGTTCAGAAAAACACACAGAGGAAATAATTTTACTATCGGATAAAGTAGCCGAAGTTTCGGATCAGTTCACTAACTTATCTACAAAGGTAGTTGTTGATCTGAATGACACAAGACCTGTAGCCTTCACTGACACAGAAAAGTATGAACAAATTAGAAAATTCAAACAAAATCAAAATCAAATCACTACGCAGTACAAAAGAGGAATCCGGGAAGTACAAGATCAGTTGGCACAAGTAATACAAGAATTATATATTTCAGAGGACACTCACGCCCCAATGCGGTAAGAGGGACATAGAAATACGGAACAGCCACAAAATAATAACAAAGGCATTTCGAAAATTATGAAAGAAATTCGCAAGGTGCATCGAATTTTGAGATGGAATCGCCGAAACTAAGTAACAATGACCGATATGTGACTCGCCGACACGATGATTTTGACTATAAGCTGTTCATTACTACACGTACATTCAAAACATTTAAGAATTCTGGCAACGACATTCATCCACAAGCATCGCTTCATCAATTCTCTCATTGTTTTCCTCCCAACTGGTCATTGGAGCACAGATTAGAATTTATGTGTGGCTACTTAGAGAATGAACCGGTTGTAAGAATGCGATCGGTAATTCACGATTGTTACAGTGAAGGAGAATTTTATCATGCCTTCCTCTCAGCGTATTGGTCTCAAACTACACAAGACCGAGTATAACATAGTATCATAATGATGAAACATTTGGAACAATCTGAATTTCGAGTCTTGTGAAATATTCTGAAGACATGTTGCACAAGAATCAGTATCTTTCAAACCCATACAGCCCCCCAGAACTCATCCGCATTTGCTTAATCAAATTGCCTGAACATTTACGACACATTATTTTAGCAGGACGTTGCAAAGACGATATTGAAGCTTTTCAGGGATTCTTACAAGAATTGGAAATTGACACTAACAATCGCGAGCCGCGGAAACAGGAACACAACAATTACAGGTCACATGCGTCACAATTCTGCGATGACAGAAATATTAACTGGACACGACAAGGCTATTCTTACAACGCAAATCTTGACCAAAACAGACACCACCCTTATGACAACCACTGGCAGAGTAATAGCTATAGAGAAAGATCGCATTTTCGTAGTAATGAATATGACAGACGCAACGGTCCACCGTGCAGTGGTAATTCAGGGAGAAATTCTCCACCACTTAACCGACAAGAAAGAAACTACAGGAACTACCGACAAGACGACAGATGAAATAATCATAACGACAGACCTGAATTTCATCAGAACTAGCGAGATTCAAACAGGGCTGGGCTCTCTCGAGGAAGTGAATTTGTAGAAGTTAGGTCTCCTAACCCCAAAACGACGCGCGCCAACAAAGTGACAGACAATGACTCGCACCGCAGGCAGCCACGTGCGCCGGCAGTCTCAGAGAAAAATAACATACACGCTAACCTTGAGAAAAATTTTAGCATTTCTTACCGACGTATACAACATGATAATTGCTTTGAAGTCGAAACTCTGCGCACTAGAAAGAGTAAAAGATTGCACAACATTTCACACGTAAAACCGTTTATTGAAAGATAATCTGCTTTTTAACTTAGTCTTTGCTATAAAATTTTTCACTTCACGTTACTGGTACTCTTTGTCACACTTACAAACTGTTAACAAGCAACTATGTTTTAAAGTTAACTATCCCATCAAGAACCTAGGGAACTTAATAAGTAATTACGAATGCATTGTTATAGTGAACAGACGACACAGTGTTGTTATTTGTACATTCTTCCTTGTTAGTTGCACGATTACGTAACGAATATATGGCTTACATACTTAGAACATATACTGTTAATGAGATTTTAATGCAACATTTTGGTTTACTTGAAAAGCATTCTTTATTTGAAGTACTTTATGTGAGATTACCCATGACTTAGTATTTGATTTCTTTGACAGCTACACGATTACATCACGACGCTATTAATATGTGACACAATTTACATTGTTGCTTTTGCGGTGTATCTGTTTTATATCTGCACAGTTTTTCTGTATTATTCTGGAAAGTGAAACATGTTTTAGTAGTAACTTTTGTGATAAGGCTACAATGAGACCGCCTTTTCGGTAGCACAACAGTACGTTACAGTGTAGTACTTTCTTGACCACGGTACTGTACGTAATAACTACGATATCTATACGCGTAGCATTTCGCTTTTGTTTGTTACGAGGAAAGTACATTGACTTCAGCAGAACTTTGCTTTCGGACGACGGTAATTACGACACTTGGCACATTTTATACCCCCAAGTAATGACAGAGATTATGTTACAACAAGACGCACAATTTAGCGCGGCAGTACACGGATTTGAGTGATTAATTTTGTACTTAAAACATGTATTTTTAAAGATTTTTGAACTAGAAAGAAAGTTTTCCGTGATACATTTCACTCCATTTCTGTAATCTGTAACACCTGAGGGTATAATTACATTAATCCTCAGGGGGGTACATGCTTACTTTGTGTACCATGTGTTTGGCAAGCACAAGGAGCCCTAGCTAATATGGTATATGCTTATACAACTTCACACATCGGTACCATATTTGCCTAACACATAAATTACACAGCTATCTGATAATGTAACTGAGAGCGACAAAAAAATTTTTTACTGCATCAGTGACACATGTTTACGCAATTACACATTTGGATAACTTCATACTTATGAAATTGTATTTTGTCTGTACTTAGTGAACTGTTCATTTTTTTCGGAACCATTGTGATACTATAAGAGCTCTAAATGATGTATTTGGTATGGGATCATTATTTTAAAGTACGTTTGAGGTAGATGACACTACTGAAATCAACGGAGAATTTTTTTTAGGTTTTGAAATTATTGCAGAAAACTACGACGTTTTTGAGATTTGACTGAGGTGTTATGAGTTATTATTACGACGACGATATGTATTATGCTGTTGAACGTTTATTATGATATGTATTTATTATGATATGTATTTCTTATGATGAAATACTGAAGAAGTGCCGACGAATATGTATATGTGTAATAAGGTAAGAAATAATGAGTAGTGGTTAGCGACTCTGGTTTGTGAAAAAGGATGTTGGAAAACCAAGAATCGTACTTTATGAGTTATGAAATGTGTGTATATGCGTAATGTATCACAATGCCGACGAAAATTTTTTGGACACTGTTATATTTAAGGGATTTTGTTTCTACACATTTGTAACGCAAATTCCCAACCTGTGAAATTTTTTAATATGAGACTGCCACTGTAGCGGAAACTACTGTCGTAAATATTTCGGTAAGAAAGGTACGTGACCTTGACGTAATGTGTTTTGGGCGCCCAGCTGAGAGATAGTCGTCTGACAAAAGAAAGCCATTAGGTGGAGAAAAAAAGAGGCCATTATCCTCGCTATTGACATTTCTTTGTAGAAAGCATCGAAAATACGACACGCTCATTACTTGGAAAGATACTTACATCTGCACACCTGATTATGACAAGCGTCTTTTTACGAGAGTTGAGAGAATTTCTACTAACTTATGAAATCTCACATGACTATTGAATGATATTTTTATGCTTCGCTTTAGATAGTTGCTTATTTCATTTGATATCTGGTTTCCAGCTGTGTTGCAGCACTGGTTTTATAAAATAAAATTAAATGCATTTGCTAATGTGTACACTTTCTGTCAACAGATCTGTTAAATAATAATTTTTTGATCCACATTCTTCAAAAAAAAAAAAAAAAAAAAAAAAAGGAGCACTTGGAAAGGAGAGAACAATAAGAAGGGAATAGTAAAAGTAACTGCATACATAATTTTCTTTTCAAGTACTTGCTGCTGCTGTTTGCCAGGCATAGTGTTACTGAGTTTGACTTTGTATTACTCTGTTAAGCCAGTTTTACTAATGATTTATTTTTCTTGTTGCTGCGTATTGGCTCATATTAGTTGTAATGTTGCATTTTCTCTGCTAATTTATATTTATTGCTGCTTGCTGTGCCAATTTGCGTTTTTTTGTCATAGCTGTTTGTGTTACTTGTTTTGCGCTGCTGCGTTGCCTCGTCCCTTAGTTTAGCATCTGAGCTCAGTAGATTTAAGTTAGCTTAAGATGGGGTAGGCTATATATAAGAACGAGTTGTGATGAATTGGAAGAAATGCATTGAGAAGCTATAAGAAAATGGTTTGGCGAAAAAAGTATTTTGAAAGAGGATGTGAAGAAAAAAGTAGGGTTTAGGGACAACAGGTTTAGGTAGTATTTTCTTGGAAGTAAATGATGAGGTAAGATAATGGAAAATAAATAATGAGGTAAGAAATATGTGAACATGTAAATACAGAAAGCATGCTTGGATAGGATTTTTTTGGTGGAAACAAATGTTGAAATAAGAGAAAAGATCTGAAGTTTTGGGTTGGACTGCAGTACCAAATACACTGAAAACGAACCCTGTCTTTCCTTTTGTATTATTCCACTATGTGTTTGTGTACCCTTGTGTATTTGTCTTTTTCCTGTCTTTATGTGTTTAGATAATAAGATTTATGTTGTAGAATTTTTCAGATACTATGTTATTTTCTTTGTAAGGATGTTTAGTCATTATTTATTCTGTTTTGTTTTAATGCTCATGTGTGAAGTTGATGTTTCGAAAGTTATTCTGATCTTTAATGTATGTACTTATGTCATAATTCCTGTAACACTGATGTATATGTTATTTCGATTCTTTTGTAAAGCCTGTACTAGAAATGTTATCTGTATTTTTATGTTCTTTAATGGTGTATTTTGTACCTTTGTTATTGTATTCTTATGTTATAAAATTGTAATTGACACCAGTTCATCAAATTAAGTAACTTGTACGTTACATTTCACTGCACACGTTTCTGTTGGTCATAGTATATGGACAATAAGTGAGAAGTAGGGACTGATAGTGTTTGCACGTGTGTTAATAATTCAGCAAGGGACTGGTTAACAGCATTGCTGCTTCTAAGGACAATTAAAAAAAACTTTGTGAGTGTTAATAATTCAGCATGGGACTGGTTAACAGCATTGCTGGTTCTAAGGACAATTACAAAAAAATTGTGAGTGCACAAGTGGTGGTTTATGGACTTGCTATATTCTCCGCAAGACTATTCGATGGTGATTGTGCACCTGCGCAGTCGCAACAGATGGCTGCTAGGCATCTCTACAAGGACTACAGTGGGTCTACACCTTTGATGACTCACCAGTACCATTATTTCTACAAGTAATGCAGTGGGTCTGCAACTCTGGTGGCCCACCAATACCATACTCTCTACCAGGACCACAGTGGGTCCGCTCTGTGATGACCTACCTACCAATATTCTTCAAAACTTCGACTGACTCTGCTGTGGATTTGCTCTGTTGTGGCCCATTACCTGTCTGCATGCCAAGAGTCAGCACTGTCTTTCCGTTGGAAGGACAACAATACTTATTCAAGGCTGCTTGGAAATCCATTACTTCCGTGTGCATTCTCTTTTACTGCTGAGACTATGAGAAAAAACACCACTGCAATTTTACTATGATGAATGATCAGGACTGTCTTTATGGACTGCGAGAAAATTTTAGCTTTTGACCAACATTGTATCAATAAGTGTGTGCATTTGATATCTTTTGTTATTGTAATTATGAAAAATTTTATCAAATCATTATTGGCCACTGCCCAAAACAATTTGTAAAATTTTTTGTGGGGAGCATAGGGGCTATGTAAGGCTGCTTAGGTTTTTATATTGGTAACGTCACGTAGTGCTCTGTATGAAAATCACTGGCTGTGCGGTGTGCAGTCTGTGCTTGATTAGCATTTTTGTAACATTCACTATTGTAGTGTTGGGCATTTGGCTGTTAACAGCGCGTAGCGTTGCGCAGTTGGAGGTGCGCCGCCAGCAGTAGTGGATGTGGGGAATGAGATGGCGGAGTTTTGAGAACGGCTGATCTGGACAGAGACAGTAAATTTGTAAGACTGGATGTCATGAACTGATATATACACTCCTGGAAATTGAAATAAGAACACCATGAATTCATTGTCCCAGGAAGGGGAAAATTTATTGACACATTCCTGGGGTCAGATACATCACATGATCACACTGACAGAACCACAGGCACATACACACAGGCAACAGAGAATGCACAATGTCGGCACTAGTACAGTGTATATCCACCTTTCGCAGCAATGCAGGCTGCTATTCTCCCATGGAGACGATCGTAGAGATGTAGTCCTGTGGAATGGCTTGCCATGCCATTTCCACCTGGCGCCTCAGTTGGACCAGCGTTCGTGCTGGACGTGCAGACCGCGTGAGACGACGCTTCATCCAGTCCCAAACATGTTCAATGGGGGACAGATCCGGAGATCTTGCTGGCCAGGGTAGTTGACTTACACCTTCTAGAGCACGTTGGGTGGCACGGGATACATGCGGACGTGCATTGTCCTGTTGGAACAGCAAGTTCCCTTGCCGGTCTAGGAATGGTCGAACGATGGGTTCGATGACGGTTTGGATGTACCGTGCACTATTCAGTCTCCCCTCGACGATCACCAGAGGTGTACTGCCGTGTAGGAGATCGCTCCCCACACCATGATGCCGGGTGTTGGCCCTGTGTGCCTCGGTCGTATGTAGTCCTGATTGTGGCGCTCACCTGCACGGCGTCAAACACGCATACGACCATCATTGGCACCAAGGCAGAAGCGACTCTCATCGCTGAAGACGACACGTCTCCATTCGTCCCTCCATTCACGCCTGTCGCGACACCTACTGGAGGCGGGCTGCACGATGTTGGGGTGTGAGCGGAAGACGGCCTAACGGTGTGCGGGACCGTAGCCCAGCTTCATGGAGACGGTTGCGAATGGTCCTCGCCGATACCCCAGGAGCAACAGTGTCCCTAATTTGCTGGGAAGTGGCGGTGCGGTCCCGTACGGCACTGCGTAGGATCCTACGGTCTTGGCG
Organism: Schistocerca gregaria; assembly: GCF_023897955.1. Taxonomy (NCBI): domain Eukaryota; kingdom Metazoa; phylum Arthropoda; class Insecta; order Orthoptera; family Acrididae; genus Schistocerca; species Schistocerca gregaria. Next base: position 547,395,434 of record NC_064923.1, read on the forward strand.
TGCATCCGTGTGTCGCTGCGGTCCGGTCCCAGGGCGACGGGCACGTGCACCTTCCGCCGACCACTGGCGACAACATCGATGTACTGTGGAGACCTCACGCCCCACGTGTTGAGCAATTCGGCGGTACGTCCACCCGGCCTCCCGCATGCCCACTATACGCCCTCGCTCAAAGTCCGTCAACTGCACATACGGTTCACGTCCACGCTGTCACGGCATGCTACCAGTGTTAAAGACTGCGATGGAGCTCCGTATGCCACGGCAAACTGGCTGACACTGACGACGGCGGTGCACAAATGCTGCGCAGCTAGCGCCATTCGACGGCCAACACCGCGGTTCCTGGTGTGTCCGCTGTGCCGTGCGTGTGATCATTGCTTGTACAGCCCTCTCGCAGTGTCCGGAGCAAGTATGGTGGGTCTGACACACCGGTGTCAATGTGTTCTTTTTTCCATTTCCAGGAGTGTATATTATGACTTTTGAACACTATTAAGGTAAATACGTTGTTTGTTCTCTATCAAAGTCTTTCATTTGCTAACTATGCGTATCAGTAGTTAGTGACTTCAGTAGTTAGAATCTTTTATTTAGCTGGCAATAGTGGAGCTCGCTGTATTGCAGTAGTTCGAGTAACGAAGATTTTTGTCAGTTAAGTGATTTGTGAAAGGTATAGGTTAATATTAGTCAGGACCATTCTTTTGTAGGGATTATTGAAAGTAAGATTGCGTTGCACTAAAAAAAAATATTGTGTCAGTTTAGTGTTGATCAGAATAGGTAAAGAGCGGAATGTCTGAGTACGCTCAGTTTTGCTCAGCTGTTTGAAAATCAAATAATGTAAGAGGTTTACCAACACAGTAATTCACTAGTTTTTCTAAGGGGACGTTTCAACTTATACTATTATGGTGGATGCTGGCTTCATATATACCTCAGATCCTCAGATGCAATAACGCGTTCACTACGCTGTTAATATTAGTTTACCCACTTTCCTATTTTCTTATTCATTATCAGAACTTCTCTTAAATTACTCGAATTTGATTTTGAATTTTTAACCCTGTACTCACCTGTCCAGATGTCCTCTTCCTCCTACCACAGGACTTCACTAATTCCCACTATAACTAACTTCAACTTACCCTCTTCCTTTTTTAAATTTTCTAACCTAACTGCCCCATTAAGGGATCCAACATTTCCCACTCCGACACGTAGAATGCCAATTTGTTTTTCCTGAAGACAACATTCTCCCGATTACTCCTCGCCTGAAGATCTCAATGGGGGACTATTTTACGCAAGAGAATGCCATCGTCATTTAACCATAAAGTCGAGCCGCATCCCTTAGTTCACAGTACAGCAGAGCAAAGTAATGTCTGCTGATGTTACGAGCCCACATCAGTGAATTATCCAGACTGTTGCCCCTGGAACTACTGAAAAGTCTGCTGCCCCTCGTCAGGAACCACATGTTTGTGTGATCTCTCCACAGATACAGCTCCGTTGTGGTTGTATCCATGGTACAGCTATCACTATCGTTTAGGCAGGCAAGCCACGCAACCTCGGCAAGGTCCATGGTCCATGGGGGCTTACAGTATGTATTTCTGTACTTAGCAACAATTTTCTTATTTTTTTTACGGAATTGTGTGTAGTAAATGTTGTGCCTGAAATTTATCAAATTGGTTAAATATACCTGGAAACCGAAAGTTACTGTAGCAACTTTTGGTTGTTTCGTCAATATATCACTCTCCCTCCCATTTTAGATTAGGTGCAGTGAACTTTAATTCTATCCTCGTTTGTTGCTGACTCTGTTTTTATCTATCCCTGTTGGTATCTAAATTTTAGCAGAGCTTTCGACTAAAAATTTGTCAGGGTAATTTGTTTGTAGCCCACGGTTCCCCATTAAAGAACGAAGTTGTTATCTTTTGTGAACAGTAGAAAGCTTTAATAACGCCGAGGAACTACAAACTGCAGCAAGTTGATGTGCCAGACCAACCAGATATGGGCACCTAAAATTCTCGGAGTTCAGTCGTCCAGGATACATAGCATCTTCCCAGAAATGAGTGTCTCACAGTGTACCCAGCCATTGCAGTGGGAACTACGTGTGGCTCTCAGAAACTTGTGCCGTGCCAGGAGACATAGACCTGCCAGTGGCACGCAGTTGTCAATTTTAGGGAAGGATCTCATCCTGATTATCAAGAAAGATGCCCGTTTGCAACTCAGAGGAAGTCATACTTGAAGCATTGAACTCTTTAATTCAGACATTTTGCAGAATTACTGGTATGTTTACCCTCGATAGCTCGGACAAATGTGACAAATAATGTGATGACAAGGTATGGACAGCATCATAACGGACATACATTATCTTTGGAAGACTCATTCAATATCATAAAGAGGCCATGTCAAAATATGCTCAGGGCAACGGTTCACTGGATACACCAAGTCTCAAACATGCGTCCAGCAACGATACCTGTCACAGAGATAAGAGTTGATTCGTTTTAATGATTCGCACAGTATGTTAAAATAACTAGCCTCGCTGTCACTGTTCCCACAAAAATTAGAATCTGCAAATTTGTTCCCGGAACGGAGAGTATACGTCTAGTTTCAAGCTCTATCGAAGGCTTTAGCTAAATGTTTACACGACAAGATATGACTTCTTAGAGTTCCTCATTGGATTAAACAGGAAGGGTCTCTCTAAACGGATGAGGAGTGAGTCTCAAAATCGCACACGATTGTCTTTCATTCGAAATATATACATTAATGCTTTGTGAGTCACTGCAAAGAATGAAAAATAACTCACTCTAAGACAAAAAAAGAAAAGACGCACAACTGCGGAATCATCTTAATGGGATGGCATTCCGTGCTGTGACGTACATGTACAGACAAACAAATTATCTCAGAAAAATTGAATGATTTATTCAAGAGAAAGAGGTGCAAAATCTGAGCAATCAGTAACGCCGTTGGTCCCACCTCTGGCTCTTCTGCTAGCAGTTATTAAGAGTGACATTGATTAAGAGAGATGTTGAATGTCCTCGTGACGGATACTGTGTCAAATTCTGTCCAATTGGCGCGTTAGTTTGTCAACATCTGGATCCGGTTGGAGGGCTCGATCCGGTTTTTCTGTAGGATTGACACCATCCTTTGAAAGAAGGTGGCCCAAATATTCTGTTTTTATTTGATAGAACTTTGATTTCTGCAGATTACACTTAAAGCATGCATCTTGCAGTTAACAGAATCCAAAGGTTAGTGAGATTTTTCTGCCAATACCTGTGGCAATATCATCAAGGTAGTTTGCACAGCACAGGACACCTTGCATTAACTGTTCTAAGACTCTCTGGAAATGAGATGGAATCCAGATGAAGCTGCAGAAATGCCTATCTCAAATCAATTTTCGAAAAACAGTCACTGCCTTCCAACTTTGTAAGTATTTATTTGGGGTAGGAACAGTGTAGCAACCTACCAATGGTTTGGGTAATGGTGTACTTAAAATCCTAGCACAAACAAAGTGTCCCTGTGGGCTTACGAACAACAACCAGAGGCATAGCCCATTGGCTGGAAGAAACGGTTTAAATGATATCCCTGCAGTCATCCAGACCATCCTTGATAGCTGGCCACAGCGCAAAAGGAATAGGCTGGGGATGACAAAATTTAGGAACAGGGGATGGTTTAAGGGTGACATGAGCCTCGTAGTCTGTTGCAGCAGCCCATAATGCTCTCAACTGGCGAGAGATCCGGCGATCTTGCTGGCTGAGGTGTGGTTTGGCAAGCATGAAGACAAGCAGCAGAAACTCTCGCCATGTGCGGGCGGGCACTATCTTGCTGAAATTTTAAGCACAGAATTGCTTGCCATGAAGAACAGCACAACCTGGCGTAAGTGTACCCAGGATACTGAAAGCGACAGCTACGGTCACAGGTTCGAATCCTGCCTCGGACATGGATGTGTGTGATGTCCTTAGGTTAGTTAGGTTTAAGTAGTTCTAAGTTCTAGGGGACTGATGGCCACAGATGTTAAGTCCCACAGTGCTCAGAGCCATTTGAACCATTTGATACTGAAAGCATACTGCGGATGACAATTTGTAAAGGGGTCCTGCTACTGGCACCCCACACCACCACTCCTGGTTGCAGGGCCATAAGACGGGCGACAGTCAGGTTGGTATCCCCTCATTGTCCGGGGCGTCCCCAGACACGTCTTTGCCCTCGAATCTCATTGATTGGCGTGGAATTGTCTTCAGTGATGAGTCCCGCTTCGAACTGAGCCCCAAAGACAAATGGAGACGTAATTTACAAGTTGCGTTTTTCAGTTACGATGGCCTGAGTGGCCGAAACCGAAAGAGATTATAGGTTTACTTACACAGATGATGGTTAAAAATGCAGTTCTTTGTCAGACGGCTATAGAAATGTCAATAAGAAAGAGTGAAAAGTTAAAGTTTATGTGAAAGAAACAAGATGATGTATTTGTGAGAATGTATTCACAAGGAGACGGTGACGTCACAAGAACTTTTAAAACATGAAGGCTCCTGGGATGGGAGGGTGTAAAGCAGAAGTACACTTACATACGAAAAAGCAAAGTGCGAGTATAGTATGTGTAAATCGAGTAATTCTGGTATATACGGTGAAATAATTTCCGCTTCGTCCTGGTTGAGAGATCACTGAAGCAAGTCTCCTGTACACACGTGCGCTCTTTCCGACCCAGCTATAGTGATTGCTCTCCTTTGTACTGCATTAGTGTATGTGTGATTCAAATGGATTCCTTCAATCCTCTTTCTGACCACTGTTCTGTCTTTTCATAGCTAAAATCTACGTACTCTGAAACAAACATCAATATTAACTCTTCGCATGTGCAGACGCTGGAAAGCTAATGGCAGTACTCTCTAAGAGTCGCTGCTGTTAGCTTTCAGCGGGTGGGATACAGGGTGCGACTTTCGGATTTTATATCGAAGTTTAACGCCTTTATGTTTGATCCGAGTAAAGTAGGGATAACAGTAGAAACTTGTGATTCTTTTTAATTTGCGAAGCAGAGATAAATGCATTGTTGAAGCGAACTCTGACACACTCCTTTCTCTTGGAAGGGCTACAGAGTTAAATGTATGTGTAAGGTACATCATGATATTAGAATAATAATCTGAAAGTGCTTTTATTGTTTTAAATTATGAAGTACTTTATACAAGGTGTTCATCAGTGTAATGCCCAAATTGACAGATATGGTGACGAAGATAACAACGGAAACTGTTACACTAAGTGATGAGCTTCGGCTCAGAGAATCGGCGTGTCATGGCTTAGCTTGCGGCGTGTTGTGCACGTGTGTGTCTACAGTAAGATTTGTTGCAACTAATTCCCCCTCTGTGAACGCACTTTTCATGTAGCCCCGTCTGCAGCTCGTGGTCGTGCGGTAGCGTTCTCGCTTCTCGCGCCCGGGTTCCCGGGTTCGATTCCCGGCGGGGTCAGGGATTTTCTCTGCCTCGTGATGACTGGGTGTTGTGTGATGTCCTTAGGTTAGTTAAGTTTAAATAGTTCTAAGTTCTAGGGGACTGATGACCATAGATGTTAAGTCCCATAGTGCTCAGAGCCATCTGAACCATTTTTTCATGTAGCCCCAGAATAAGAAGTCTGAACAGGTGAAGTCCGTGGATCCTGCAGAATAATGTGCAGGTTATCCCCAAGCTATACGCCAGATGCCGAAAGTATGGGTAATGCTGCACGAATTGGTTCTGCAAATTGTGCAGGGTCCCACTATGTTGGAACCATATCCTCCTTCTGGTACGCGGGGGTACCCTCTCCAACAACGACGACAAGCGCTTTCGCAAGATCTGCACCGGGCCCCTGAGTCGAGAAGTTAACACGTAGCGCCCAAGCAGGTAGTCATCCACGACACCGGTCCACACATTTACTGCGATCTGTCTCGCATGACCTTGCATTGCTATTTTGTGTGGATCTTTATCCGCTCATACATGCTAGGTGTAATTACACATGCCTTCCCGAGTAAACTGATCTTAATCTGTAAATAGAACAACTTCTGAAAACTCAGGAGATCTTACACTGAAGAGCCAAAGAAACCGGTAGACCTCTCTAATATCGTGCAGGGCCCCAGCGAGAACTCATAAATGCCGCAGCACGACGTGGCATGTCTGAAGGTGTGCCGGAGGGAACTGACACCAAGAGTCCTGCAGGGCTGTCCGTAAATTCGTAAGAGTACGAGGGGATGGAGATCTGCAAAGTAAGTTGCAAGGCATTCCAGATATGCTCACTAACGTTCATTTCTGGGGACTTTGGTGGCCAGCCACTCAGTAGAGATTCTGGACGTGTGGGCTGACGCATTGTCCTGTTCGAATTGCCCAAGTCCGCCGGAATGCACAATGGACATGAGTGGATTCAGGTGATCAGACAGGATGCCTACGTATGTGACAACTGTCAGACGTATCAGTTATCCTATATCACTCCAACTGCACACGCCCCACACCATTACAGAGCGTCCACCAGGTCGAACAGATCCCTACTGACATGGAGGGTCCATGGATTCATGAGATTGTATCCATACCCATACACGTCCACCTGCTTGATGCAATTTGAAACGAAGCTCCTCCGATAAGGCAACATTTTTCCAGTCATCAAAAGTCCAATGTCGGTGTGGATGGGTCCAGCACCCGTACTCGGTAGGATGAAAAAGATGAGGCAGGTGTTGATGCAGCACTTTCATACTAAACTAAAATGATCATGGAATTCAGTGGCTGTTGCTCATGTAGTTACCTGGGGCTTGTTCTCAAAACGTAACAGTATGTCTTGCTCAAAGGAAAGTATACCCATCGTCTGCAGTTTGCCTACAATGGACCTGCATACCAACAGTGTGCCAATATTTTCCAGTCGAAGCTGGATTGCGGTACATGAACGATAATGGGAACATCTTCATGCAACAAACCTTTCGCGGTACATTCACTGATCTCCTTGACCCAATGGCACCGTAATCAAAGTGCCTGTCTCAGAGTTCTCTCCACGTGTAGGTTGAGTTTCAAAACTGCCTTAGACTATCAGAAATAAGCACAGTCTACGGTCGAATAAAATGTTCTCGGGTTTCCAGAAGATCAAATCAATCTTGAGGCCTCCAACGAAAGTCCGTCAATTACTGAGACCAGTTCAAGCCGCAGTAGGTTCTCAGAACACCTGGAGTCTACGAAATACCTTGTGAGTGTGGCCAGAAGAACATCGGACAAACAGTGCGCACCGTGGAACAACGCAGGAAAGAACATGAGAGGTATTATCGCCTACGCTATCCAGTGAAATATGCGTTAGCTCAGCCTGAATTAGAAAACAGTCACCACATAAAAACTGAGGAAACCTCTGTCCTGGCTCACACTAACGGCTTCTGGGACAGTTAAATAAAGGAATCTATTAAAATAAAAATTACCGCAAACACCCTGAATAGAGACGGTGGCTTGCAGCTCAGCGCTGCGTGGGATCCAGCGATCGCGCGGTTGAAGAGGGCACATCGAACGCCGACTCAAAACACTCCCATATATGGCAACGTCATGGGCACCAGTGACGTCACAGCCAGCAGCAAGCGTATATAAAGGCGCACCAACAGCCCACTGGCAGTCATCGCCAAGGAGTGCTTGGCCGAAAGCTCGTGTAGTTTTAAGCAATTGACGCTGTTGCAAACCCGAGAACATTTTATTCAATGTTATAGCCGCGATACTCAGCATTCATGCATAGTCTACGGTAGTTTTCCTAGCAGCTTTGGTCATTTGCGATCATAACCGCGTTAGTTGTACGTTTGCTGAGTTGCACACCTATCGGGCGTAACCTCATTTCGATTGCTTTGCGTATCCGTTGAGTGTTTTTGTAAATTCCACCGGAAATCGGAAGCGGTGAACCGTCAAGAAATTCAGTGACGATGTACACTCCTGGAAATTGAAATAAGAACACCGTGAATTCATTGTCCCAGGAAGGGGAAACTTTATTGACACATTCCTGGGGTCAGATACATCACATGATCACACTGACAGAACCACAGGCACATAGACACAGGCAACAGAGCATGCACAATGTCGGCACTAGTACAGTGTATATCCACCTTTCGCAGCAATGCAGGCTGCTATTCTCCCATGGAGACGATCGTAGAGATGCAGGATGTAGTCCTCTGGAACGGCTTGCCATGCCATTTCCACCTGGCGCCTCAGTTGAACCAGCGTTCGTGCTGGACGTGCAGACCGCGTGAGACGACGCTTCATCCAGTCTCAAACATGCTCAATGGGGGACAGATCCGGAGATCTAGCTGGCCAGGGTAGTTGACTTACACCTTCTAGAGCACGTTGGGTGGCACGGGATACATGCGGACGTGCATTGTCCTGTTGGAACAGCAAGTTCCCTTGCCGGTCTAGGAATGGTAGAACGATGGGTTCGATGACGGTTTGGATGTACCGTGCACTATTCAGTGTCGCCTCGACGATCACCAGAGGTGTACGGCCAGTGTAGGAGATCGCTCCCCACACCATGATGCTGGGCGTTGGCCCTGTGTGCCTCGGTCATATGCAGTCCTGATTGTGACGCTCACCTGCACGGCGCCAAACACGCTTACGACCATCATTGGCACCAAGGCAGAAGCGACTCTCATCGCTGAAGACGACACGTCTCCATTCGTCCCTCCATTCACGCCTGTCGCGACACCACTGGAGGCGGGCTGCAAGATGTTGGGGCGTGAGCGGAAGACGGCCTAACAGTGTGCGGGACCGTAGCCCAGCTTCATGGAGACGGTTGCGAATGGTCCTCGCCGATACCCCAGGAGCAACAGTGTCCCTAATTTGCTGGGAAGTGGCGGTGCGGTCCCCTACGGCACTGCGTAGGATCCTACGGTCTTGGCGTGCATCCGTGCGACGCTGTGGTCCGGTCCCAGGTCGACGGGCACGTGCACCTTCCGCCGACCACTAGCGACAACATCGATGTACTGTGGAGACCTCACGCCCCACGTGTTGAGCAATTCGGCGGTACATCCACCCGGCCTCCCGCATGTCCACTATACGCCCTCGCTCAAAGTCCGTCAACTGCACATACGGTTCACGTCCACGCTGTCACGGCATGCTATCAGTGTTAAAGACTGCGATGGAGCTCCGTATGCCACGGCAAACTGGCTGACACTGACGGCGGCGGTGCACAAATGCTGCGCAGCTAGCGCCATTCGACGGCCAACACCGCGGTTCCTGGTGTGTCCGCTGTGCCGTGCGTGTGATCATTGCTTGTACAGCCCTCTCGCAGTGTCCGGAGCAAGTATGGTGGGTCTGACACACCGGTGTCAATGTGTTCTTTTTTCCATTTCCAGGAGTGTATAAAAGGCCGCTTAACCTATGGAACATTTTTGTTCTACATGTTTACCTCCTGTTGGTTACTTAAAAGTAAACAGTATTTACGGGAAAATTGAAACTATAATTGTTTAATTCACGTTTTATTCTAAAATTGTTGATTTTTAACGTGAAATAGAGGGATTGTGTAGGAAAAAATAAAAAAAAATACAGCTTGATCATTTAGCGCTAGAAAAAGCATTTTCATTAAAAATTTAAAAAAATTAAAGACCGCAAATCAAAAACATATAAAACATTGCTTCAATACTTCGGCGAGCTTTATAAAACATGTTCCTGTTATTCATAAAGAATTTTCGAATTTATAAATAATAATAAGAAATTCTTTCACTCTTTCATGATGAAGAACGTTCCATCCAGTACAAAATAAACAAAATAACAATCATTAGAAAGATTTTTTTATTTTTGTGCATATAAACAATACTTTCATAAAAAGGAACTGCTTTGACTACATAAAAGCACAGAAGTTATGCGATCACCTAATTTTTATTACTCATAAAATGAAATTTATATTTTGTAAGGATACAAAATACACATTGGACTAACACAGAGTGACGTGCGATTCCAACTGTGTGAAAAGCAAACAAGAGAAGTCGTCAACTCCCAGTTTCTCTCGCATACACTCGTTTATGTTTCTTCTCCTAACAGTACTACCAGTAATCCTACCATCTGCTACGTCATTTATGCACTGTACCCTCACAACTCTCCACGCTGTGCGCAGCGACCGCGAAGCACCGACTACAGCGCCACGTACTGTTTGCTGGCTTTATGTGAACGACAGGACTTCACCATTCCACAGACCTGAAACAAACTTCAGTGTAACGATATCTGAAGAGCCCCCGGAGTAGACAACATTCCATTGGAACTACTGACGGCCTCGGGAGAGCCAGTCCTGACAAAACTCTACCATCTGGTGAGCAAGATGTATGAAACAGGCGAAATACCCTCAGACTTCAAGAAGAATATAATAATTCCAATCCCAAAGAAAGCAGGCGTTGACAGATGTGAAAATTACCGAACTATCAGTTTAATAAGCCACAGCTGCAAAAAACTAACACGAATTCTTTACAGACGAATGGAAAAACTGGAAGAAGCCGACATCGGGGAAGATCAGTTTGGATTCCGTAGAACTACTGGAACACGTGAGGCAATACTGACGTTACTACTTATCTTAGAAGAAAGATTAAGAAAAGGCAAAACTACGTTTCTAGCATTTGTAGACTTAGAGAAAGCTTTTGACAATGTTGACTGGAATACTCTCTTTGAAATTCTAAAAGTGGCAGCCCTAAAATACAGGAAGCGAAAGGCTATTTACAATTTGTACACAAACCAGATGGCAGTTATAAGAGTCGAGGGACATGAAAGGGAAGCAGTGGTTGGGAAGGGAGTAAGACAGGGTTGTAGCCTCTCCCCGATGTTATTCAATCTGTATATTGAGCAAGCAGTAAAGGAAGCAAAAGAAAAATTCAGAGGAAGTATTAAAATTCATGCAGAAGAAATAAAAACTTTGAGGTTCGCCGATGACATTGTAATTCTGTCAGAGACAGCAAAGGACTTGGAAGAGCAGTTGAATGGAATGTCTTGAAAGGAGGATATAAGATGAACATCAACAAAAGCAAAACGAGGATAATGGAATGTAGTCGAATTAAGTCGGGTGATGCTGAGGGAAGTAGATTAGGAAACGAGAAACTTGTAGTAGTAAAGGAGTTTTGCTATTTGGGGAGCAAAATAACTGATGATGGTCGAAGTAGAGAGGATATAAAATGTAGACTGGCAATGGCAAGGAAAGCGTTTCTGAAGAAGAGAAATTCATTAACATCGAGTATAGATTTAAGTGTCAGGAAATCATTTCTGAAAGTATTTGTATGGAGTGTAGCCATGTATGGAAGTGAAACATGGACGATAAATAGTTTGGACAAGAAGAGAAGAGAAGCTTTCGAAATGTGGTGCTACAGAAGAATGCTGAAGATTAGATGGGTAGATCACATAACTAATGAGGAAGTATTGAATAGGATTGGGGTGAAGAGAAGTTTGTGGCACAACTTGACCAGAAGAAGGGGATCGGTTGGTAGGACATGTTCTGAGGCATCAAGGGATCACCAATTTAGTATTTGAGGGCAGCGTGGAGGGTTAAAATCGTAGGGGGAGACCAAGAGATGAATACACTAAGCAGATTCAGAAGGATGTAGGTTGCAGTAGGTACTGGGAGATGAAGAAGCTTGCACAGGATAGAGTCGCATGGAGAGCTGCATCAAACCAGTCTCAGGACTGAATACCACAGCAACAACAAACATCTGAAGAAGGTACATTTTTTTATCTTCACAGGCGTGTTCGCGCATGCTTAGCGGTCACTCAATATGCGTTTCAGACACCTGGTTGCTTAACGAAACACGTTTCTTGTTAGTTATGTCGTAATATCTGCATTTTTAGGTACTGAATTTTCGAACATGAGCGGTTCTCGATATCGACTGTGTTAATGCAGCGTCTGCCATAAATTGGGTATCAACTTAAACCTCTTAAAAAAAAAGGTCAAGAAAGGAGTACACTTGCTGAAGACAGATGGTAAGGTAACACATAAATATTGACACATGCAGACAACAATACAGATAAACGTATGAGTTAAGAAATGCAGATTGTAGAGCATTGGTATCTTATAACAAAAACATCTTTTTTAATTGTGTGTGTAACAAAGCAAAGTAACTGCTGTCAAACAAATTATAGCGTAATAATTTGTATGATATTTGAGCCATACTGACATAGAGGTTACAAAGGTTACTCTATTTTCTAATGAAGCATCTACGGTAATGAAGTAAATTGCTAAATGGCCTGCAATGTGACTACTTTAAAAGTCTATGTTACATTTTAGAACACTACAGCTATGGTTTATAAAAAAATAGCAAAGTTCTTGATTCAATTTTAGTAAAAGTGAGCTAGAGTAATGTCACGATCTTATGAAGCGAAGTATTGACAAGAATCATTTTGAGGAAGTTAGTAATAGTTTTCCAAATAGTAAATTTTAAAAAGAAAAAATGCTTTCTGATAACTTCCCAATTATTTACTTAAGTTATAGGAGGATGGTAGAGTATAGAATGTGTTTTGTGCTCCTTTGGATTCCCTTGGATATAAGTTGAGAACATAAACTTACGTTATGTTATCTGTTTCTCAGGGATATGGAGGCTTGATGAAAGACAGCCTACAAGCTCTACGGAGAAGGAAGTAAGAAGGATACCTACCGCAGTGACTCCTTCTTTCCCCATTTTGTAATAGCGTGTCGAGAAGGACATCGATTATAGAGACATTCCACCCTCTACCTTACATGTATTAGTGAAAATGTCTCACAAGGACACAACCCACAGTGCCTAGAGTTGTGATTAAATGAATATAAAAGAGTGAAATGATTTTGTGTGTTTCTCTTTCAGACAATGACTGAAAATACTAAATTACAAGGAAAATTTTTGTAGTAATCGAAAATTTTATTTTATGTTTCTATGTCATTTCATGTTCACGACCTACAAAAATCCACTATATACGGTTAATTTTGTGGGCACAGTGTTATGTAAAATCTAGCTAAAATCAATTTAATTTAAAAGAAGTCAGCAACAGTTACATCACTTCTGTATAATTTTTAATTTTATTTAGAAATAATTTTTTCACAAGAGTAAATAGAGGGTGATTAGTCGAAAGAGATTCAAAGGCGAGCGAGTGTGCCGGGACTTACCCCAAGTGAAATTAAAAATTAAAATACCTTTTGCAAACTTCGGCATTGTCTGCTTAAATATGTTACTCTTAACATTGTAAATGCACAAAATTATTAAATGAATATATTAGCAAAATACACGATCTTAAGAAAAAATATGTGGCGCTGAGTAATAAAAATATAAAGCTAAAATCTGTTCAAAATATGGAAATGTACGTTACAATTAAAAGTTACAAGTCTCAACTTCATCAAAGAAATGTTTTGGTTAAAATCGGAGTTTATGCGAAAAATTGAAAACGATAAATATTAGACTAGAAACCGGAAAATTCGTATGTAGCCTCAGTTTCACGTAAAAACATAAAATGTGTGACAGCCAAAAGCTGCCTGTATAAGTTTTCAATCTATTTATTAAAAAACAAATTTGGAACCAAAATTTCCTTAATCATGGCAGATTAAGTACCATTTGTATTTCCAATAGAATGTTCTAATTACAGCACTCGATAACGTTCATGAAATATTACAGCAGTGTCAAGATCCCAGACTGTATTGTAAATAACAGTGATTACAACGAATCTTAAAGAAGCAGTCCAGAGTTTATGTTATACTGTCGGTTCCGTTCTAAAAACTAAAGCTGACAAAGATCAATGCAGTCCAGCTACAATTTTTTCAGTAACTACAGCAAACTTAATTCTATTCGTATAAAAATTAAGAAAATTGGAAATTGTTAAACGACTGAGCTATTAACTAATACACGTCAGAAGAAGCCGCCATTTAGATACTGCTACCTGTGTAGAGCGATTGGTAGCAGATTTTCCGTTTGACGGATCTTTGCGCTACTACATAAATACGACCAGAGAGGCAGTGGGAGAGAGCATTCCCACTGAGATAGCAGTCTTTTCGAGTCAGTCAAATGCCTGAGTGCCGTTATGCCTCGCGTGACGTCAGAGCTGGCAAGACTTGAATGCGTTTTCGATAAAAGTAGTAAATGAACTCGCGAGAACTGTATACCGTCCTGGATCACTCATATTTCACAGAAGTTACTGTCTCTGTGCCACCAGTAATGTTGACAAACTGCGTGGCAAGTGGTGGGATTATTTTCCACTTTTAAGACGAGCAATTAAGTTTTGGTGTTTAGAAGTCAGGGCGATAGACCATTTTACTTGGAACTTCCCCTAGGGGTCGCCTCTGAAATGTTAATAGTCTGTTTCCGATAGGGGTATCACTGTTGCTATTATTGTTATTATTATTATTAGAGGTAGTACTATATTTCGTGCATGTCCGCTTTGTCAGAATATACTCTGCTGAGCCGAAACAGAATTACCATCTGCTTCGTAGCCTGTATGTCCAAATTTGGAACGAAATACATTCTGCGTATCAGAAATCCGATTGTTTTTCGGTAGATTTGTGAAGGTATGTGGCAGTAGATGTCTATGCATAGGTCATGTAATTGGCGTAAATAACAGGCCACTCATTTGCTTAAGCGGAGATGGTGCTCTACACCGATCCAGATGGATTCCAGAAGATTTACGTCAGGCGAATTTGGTCGCAGAGACATCAATGTGAGTTCACTCAAGCTCGAGACATGGGCAATTATGCTGCCTAAGTATAACAGAGCCGTCAGGAAAGACATGAAGCATGAAGGGATGCAGATGTTTCGAACCTGTCGGTGTATCTTCGATTACTACCACAGGTCCCAGGAGAATGTCTCCCACAGCATAGTACTGACCATCCTCCCTGCGTCCGTGGCGCGCTGCACGTTTCGCGCCAAGGTTCACCTCAGTGACGGCGTTTGTGGAGACGACCATCGACCTAGCGTAGCAAAAATGTGATTCACCCTAAGAGCCGGAACGTTTCCATCGATCGACGGTCGAATCCTGATGGTCCCGTGCCCACTGAAATAATCACTGACGATGTCGTTGGGCCAACATGTGAATACGTAGGTGTGGTCTGCTGTGGAGCTCCATGTTTAACAATATACGGTGAACGGTGTACTCCGAAACATTTGTGCGTGAACGAGCATTGTGCTATTTCAGCAGGAATGTCACAGAGCAGACAAGCCTCCGAACTTCACATTCTGTGAAAAGTCTTGGACGTCTAGTGTCCTTCTACCTCTCTCTGTAGATTATCACGACAGTAGCACGTGAACATTCGACCAGCTTCGCCGTTTTCGAGATATTCGTTCACAAGCTCTGCGTAATAATAACCTGCCCTATGTTAATGTCACTTTTCTGAATGGATTTCCCCATTTGCAGCCCATATCTTTGCTAGAGAGATACCCTGTCCCTGTCTGCTGCGCTTACAACTTTTGTTACAGCGTCACATGCCCAGAAGACCAACAGGCGGCATGCAACGTCTCGATGGGCAGTAGACGTAATGCATTGTTTTATCAGTGTTTTAATCGGTTATAACTTAAATCTTTTATTTATAGTCATGGTTCCAAATCCCGCTGAGAAAATAGCAAGTAGGAAAAATTTCTTTCAGTGAACACAAAGAGTAATGTGAACATGCAGAATGGAAATTATGGTCGGTATGTTCTCTATTGCTTTCTGACTGATGCAAAAATAGTTTTCAGGCTCTTGTAAACGGCGATGGAAGATGCAAAGCACGCACAGGCAATTTAAATGTTTTTCAGCTTTTCCATTACAACGACCATTTGATTATTACCCGTCGGCCCACAAAGTTTATTCGAAATACTGACACTTCTTGTGTGACAACACTTTTGATTGTTTTAGACTACTTCAGTTGTGATCGATCTCGATCATGACGCTACGTTATTGTGCACTGTTTCTTTCCTCTTGGATGACTCCTATTTATGGAGCTAGAATATCCTCATCAGCATGGATCTCATGATTAACACTGCTGGCACACAATTCAGTAGTTCTGTGTCCGATCACGGAAGACCACAGCTTTCTATAATGGAGAACTCCATGAAGTTGTCTGAGACGCTACTTGTCTAGAACGACATGGACTCCGAAGACGCTGAATTGGCGTGAAGTCGAACTGCTTCCACCATAATGTGAGCCACCCGATATTTATTTGCTACTGATTGTAACTGTTTGGTTTGTGGGAGAAATGAGCGGACGAATACGAAATACATGTCCTAGTGTCATATTACTGTAGCAACCGAATCAGAAGCGAGTGAATGACGAAAGTTAATGTCTCGAAGAGGTGCTGCATAGTGAACACGCATGTTGCCACTACATTTGTGTAGATCACTTATGGAAAAACTGTAACCATTCACACTTTTTGACGAATGCTGTATTTATTAGTTTCGGGCCTGAGCTCATCGTCAGACAACAGCAATGTTTTCTTGTGGAAACTTCACATTATTTTGGTCCTATAATGTGCATGATCTTCTTCTTTAGCTTTTACATTATACACACAGTGCAGTCATTTAATGTGACTGAGAATTCTTCCGGGTTGTATGGCCGTGATCCATGGGACTCTTCTATCCCTGACGTTTCTTCCGAGGCTGCGTTGGACATCTTCGGAGGTACTCCTGGCTGTGCTGAGTCTTGCCGACAGTCGGCAAGAGTCAGCACAACCAGGAGTACCTTCGAAGATGTCCAACGCAGCCTTGGACGAAACGTCACGGATAGAAGAGTTCCATAGACCACGGCCAAACAACCCGGAAGAATTCTGAGCAGCTGAACCATCCGGCCGTGAAAGCCTTCATTGTATGATTTAATGTGACTACTGCCTGTGTTCGATGTCAACGTGGAGTAACCATTCACAGACGGCGGGTTGCAGCAGTAGCAGTGGAGGGTACATTAAGTGTATCAGGTGGTGGTTGGGGGGGGGGGGGGGGGGGAGGATGCGGAAACGGAGCCATTTACCTTCGCGTCCAAAAGGGCATGATCATTGGCTTTAGGACCAAGCGAGGAAGCGTTTCCGAAACGGCTAAGTTTGTAAATTGTTCGCCTGCAGCTGTCGGTAAAGTATACCGTGCACGGCAAAATGGTACTATCCAAAACTATTGCCGACGGAACTGTGGAGTCCCACAACCAAAGGATGACAGAAGGATGACAGGGATGAACGACGGTTGTGGAGATGTATACGGCCATAGATGCACAACTGTTGAGTAACTGACCGCTCAAATGAACCAAGGAGCTACCAACAGTGTCTCCTCAACGACCGTTCAGCGAACGTTGCTGCGTATTGGACACTGTACCAGGCTCCTGGTTCTTGTAGCCATGCTGACTGCCGGTATTTGCAGGTCAATATCGCAGCTGGAAGTCGAATGAGTAGCGACAGCGTGCTTTCCAGATGAATCACGTTTTATGCTCCAACAGCCAGAGGGTCGTCGGCGAGTGCGGCGTGGAACACCTGAAAGCCAATAAGGAGGGAGCGTTATGATCTGGGGATATTTTCGTGGCATTCCCTGGGAGATCTCGTCATTCGACAAAGTAATGGATCAACACAAATAAGCATCTATCCTTGGGGACTATGTCCACCCCCGCATACAGTTAGTTTTCCTTCGGCACTATGGCATCTACCTGCAGCAGAATGCAACGTGTTACAAAGCTCGCAATGTACGTGCGTGATTCGAAGAGCACCAGGATGAGTTTACTGACTCCCCTGGCCACCAGACTCCCCGGATTTAAACCCAATCGAGATTCTGTGGGATTCCCTCGATCGGGCTGTTCGATCCGTGGATCCTCAAACGAGAAACGTAGCGCAGCTGGCCACGGCGTTGGAGTCGGCATGGCTCCAGATCCCTGTCGGTACGTTCCAGAACTGTGACTCTCTTCCTGCTCCTGTCTCAGTGGTCCGCGCTGCAAAAGGTGGGTATTCAGGTTCAAAATGGTTCAAATGACTCTGAGCACTATGGCACTTAACATCTGAGGTCATTAGTCCCCTAGAACTACTTAAACCTAAGCTAAGGACATCACACACATCCATGCCCGAGGCAGGACTCGAACCTGCGACCGTAGCAGCAGTGCGCTTCCGGACTGAAACGCCTACAACCGCTCGGTCACAGCGTCCGGCAAGGTTTTTCAGCCCTTTGACTGGCGTTCACATTGCTGTGACTGGACAGTGTATCGAGCCTTTACATTTTACTTACATGAGAAAAAGATTTTCTTTGTGCATTAGAGCATAGCGGTCCGCATCCATGACACAAAGCATGTTGAACATGGGGTTGACTGAAGACAAGACTCAAGTGTTTACATCTGACGTCACGTCAGCTAGTGATTTGATTGGCTACACAAAAAGAGAAATAAGAAAAAAAGATGCAGTAATGGGATACTGCGACAGCTATGACGCATATTACTGTAAAGATTATTTCTCTTTGCAGCCTAGATCGTCCTGGTTGCTACACATTTAACTGTTACATAAAAGTGGCAACGCAAACTGAAAGTTTTCAGTAAATGGAGTATACAGCCAATTGTATGCATAAAGGTTATTGTAATACGCCTTCATAAGCTTTCAATACAAC
Source organism: Schistocerca gregaria (assembly GCF_023897955.1). Lineage (NCBI taxonomy): Eukaryota > Metazoa > Arthropoda > Insecta > Orthoptera > Acrididae > Schistocerca > Schistocerca gregaria. Next base: position 547,413,885 of record NC_064923.1, read on the forward strand.
TGGGAGTACCTTCTCCAGAAGGAATGAAAGTCATGTAACTTACATTACATTAAAAATATACGCATGCAATATGAGCTAGAACGCTTAAATCAAGGATAATTACAATGAACAGGCAGTGTGTTTAATACGAATTGTTTTTACTCGTTTAACTACCCGCAGGATACATATTCGCGTTGGAGTCACGAACAGTGGCGGCGGAGTTTACGCTTGTTCTGCTCATCCACGTCACGCATTCTCCGAGAGCAAATAAGCGTTCAGTAATTGCCTGAGCGCTCTGATACGAATGTCGTAGCCAGTGCGAACGTTAAACGTGATCGTGGCAAGCTATTTAGTGACTTTTTATTTCTATTGTTGTTAGTTGTCATCGTTGATGGAGGTGGTAAGCCATAAATTCTGCGTAACCAAGCGAGAGAATAATTCGCAGATACACGCTTTCTTCAAGCGTAAAGCACGTGCATGACAGTATCGCAACTGTCGCTGGGAATCGGCAACAATTCGGTGGCCACATACAGTTTTATTTCGTCAGTGACATTTACGGAAACAACCACTCTGTCCTCAGCCAGTCAGGGATAATAAAATCCAGTCTAACAGATAATTTATTGTAGGGATGACGTTTTGACTGATACCTTCAGTTGGTAATTAAATACATTTGTTCACTGCCCGTTTCAGTCTATATGATTATCTTCGTAAAGGTTGAAATACATATATGTGTTCAGTAGAACACCATTATCACAGACTGGTTACAATCCATTAGTAAGCTTCTATGTATTAAATCCAAAAATACTGATTGTAGTGCACGTATTCACATGGTATTTCTTTAACCGTCATATACTTGTACTGTTCTGACTGTAACGAAACCAGCCGGCCTTTGACTATGATATACTGCTGACAACATATACGGGTTGGACAAAAATAAGGAAACACGGCGAGAAACGGGTACTTAAACGTACATACAGATCACAGCCAGGCCTTTAGGTTGCACTGTCGCATATGACCACGAATGGAACGAGCGCAGTGTCCTTAATACGTTGGAAGTGTCAGCTATGATTAGAACAGAGTTCTGTACAGTTATGAACTCATCATGCTGAAGCTCAGTGCATTCGGGCGTGGGGAAATGGTTGGCTATCGTGTGATGGGTGCTTCCGTAACCACGGGAGTCGAAGTGTTCGGTGTTTCACGAGACACCATAGCGAAGACTTAGAGCGTTTCTTGGGAAACTGGGAAAACATCATCCGATAAGTGTCTGTTCAATGGTGATCGTGACAGGTGGTCACGAAAAGGATCGTGACGAAAAGTAAGAGGACGACAGCCGCAAAAGTCACTATAGATCTGAAAGTCTCACTTCCGAAATTTGTCATCACCAAAACAACGTGAAGGGTATTGAGAGGCGACTTGGTATTCCAAAACGACATAGCAGTGATGGGAATCTCAGTAACACGAAAGCGTGGATGTAAGTTATAAAACCTAGATTATGGAGCAATTCCACTCTGTTTCCAACTTGTGGCCGAGTTTACGTCCCAAGAGTGAATCACGGCAGTGTACGGTGATGATATGGAGAACCATACCATGGTGTTCAAAAATGGATCAAATGGCTCTGAGTACTATGCGACTTAACTTCTGAGGTCATCAGTCGCCTACAACTTAGAACTAATTAAACCTAACTAACCTAAGGACATCACACACATCCATGCCCGAGGCAGGGTTCGAACCTGCGACCGTAGCGGTCGCTCGGCTCCAGACTGTAGCGCCTACAACCGTACGGCCACTCCGGCCGGCACCATGGTGTTCTATGGGCCCCATATTTACAATGCAAGATGGTGTTACTTCCAAGGATTATGTAATCGTTTGGCTGATCAGGTCTTTCGCATCGTAGAATGTTTGTTCCCTAACGGCGCTGTTGTGATTTAAATCGACAGCGCCCCTGTTCAAACAGCTCGCATCGTTCAGGACTGGTTTCGTGGGCACGAAGATGACCACAGTTATCAGAACTCAGTATTATTGAGCCTTCTGGCATACTTTGGTGAGAAGTGTGATTGATCGCAATCCGCCTCCATCATCATTACCTGAACTTGCCACTATTTTGCGGTTAGAATGCTGTGAGATTCCCTTGTACAGGACTGGTATTTCTCCACTTCAACACGACTGGAAACTATTTTGAATGCCAACAAGCTTTCTACACCGTGCTAAACGTGATCATGTGTTGTGTTTTTGGTGTTTTGCTTTTTACCCAATCCGTGTATGAATTTCAACATTTGTACTCAAAGATGGTCCTCTAGACTGAAACGAATAGAGAACAAACATGTTGATTTCAGAATACAGACACAGTATCATTACTGCAATACACTGAAGTAACAAAAGTCATATGGTCGCAGGTTCGAATTCTGTCTCGGGCATGGATGCGTGATGTCGTAAGGTTGGTTAGGTTTAAGTAGTTCTAAATTCTAGGGGACTGATGACCTCAGATGTTAAGTCCCATAGTGCTCAGAGCCATTTGAACCACAACAAAAGTCGTGGGATAGCGATATGCACGTACACAGATGGAGGACGTATCACCTACGCAAGGTATAAAAGGACAGTGCATTGCCGGAGCTGTAATTTGTTCTCAGGTGATTCATGTGAAAGGGTTTCTGACATGAGTATGGCGGCACGACGGGAAGTAACAGATTTTGAATGCGGAATGGTAGTTGGAGCATGGGACATTCCATTTCGTAAATCGTCAGGGATTTCAATATTATGAAATCCACCGTGTCAAGAATGTGCCGTGAATACCAAATTTCAGGCATTACCTCTCATCACGGACAATGCAATGGCCGACGGCCTTCACTTAAGTACCGATATCAGCGATGTTTTCGTAGAGTTGTCAGTGTTAACAGACAAGCAACACAGCGAAAATAGCCGCAGGAATCAATGTGAGACCTAAGACGAATGTACCAGTTGGGACAGTGCGGGGAAATTTGGCGTTAACTGGGTATGGGAGCAGACGATCGATGCGTGTGCCTTTGCATAGCTTGGAGCACCTCTCAGGAGTTTGTGACCATATCGGTTGGATCCTAGACGACTGGAAAACCGTGACCTGGTCACGTGAGTCCTGATTTCAATTGGTAAGAGTTAATGGTACGGTTAGAGTGTGGCGAAGACCCCACAAAGCCTTGGAATCAAGTTGTCGATGAGGCGCTGTGCAAGCTGGTGGTGGCCGCATAGTAGTGTGGACAAGGAAATAGCTATTTTCGGCTGCGTGGAAACCTTTTGCAGCCATTCATAGACTTCATGTTATCAAAAAGAGATGGAATTTTTGTAGACGAAAATGAAAATGTCAACGAGCCACAATTATTCGCGACTAGTTTGAAGACATTCCGGAAAGCTTGAGCGAATGATTTTTCCGTCAGATCGCCAACCATGAATCACATCGAACATTTGTGGGACGCAATCAAGAGGTCAGTTTGTACAAAAAATAGTGTACCGGCAAAGCTGTGGAGGCAGCATGGCTCAGTATTTTCGCAGGGAACTTCCAACGACTTGTCGGTTCCATGCCACGTCGAGTTGTACTACACCGTGCAAAAGCAAATCCGACACATTATTACACGATTAGGATATATCCCATGACTTTTGTCACCTGAGTGCACATTCGTAGGTAAATATCCGACAATGATCGACTGCCGGCCGGTGTGGCCGAGCGGTTCTAGACGCTGCAGTCTGGAACTGCGCGACCGCTACGCTCGCAGGTTCGAATCCTGCCTCGGGCATGGATGTGTGTAATGTCCTTAGGTTAGTTAGGTTTAAGTAGTTCTAAGTTCTAGGGGACTGATGACCTCAGATGTTAATTCCCATAGTGCTCGTAGCCATTTGAACCATTTTTTGAGTGATCGACTAAGTCAATACTATTTCCGAAGGTGATGGAATGACTATCAGATAAAAGTCTGCTGCACAAGCTGATAGCAGCAACGCCAGTGATTCGTAGAGGGCAGTGTACAAGGCTACTGAACTATTGAGTTGGATTCTCTTAATTGTTTAAATTTCGTCTTGAAGAAGACATTTGGCACCACCGCCTCTCGCGGGCTGGTTGAATTTTGGCGTGCGACAACCTGATTGGCTAACTTCAGTGCTAAATAGTCAGAAATGGCGCAAGGTTTCGAATTTTTTCCTTGATAATTATTTCCAACCACACTGTATACTCAACTCTAATATAGTGATTGCAATGCACACATCAACATAGCATTTCTTCAAGCGTTATTTGCCTGCGCTATTGTAACAGTGACGTAGACAACTGGCATTTAGACGGCCGCTGTGGCAGAGCGATTATAGGCGCTTCAGTCCGAAACCGCGCAGCTGCTACAGTCGCAGGTTCGAATGCTGCCTCGGGCATGGATGTGTGTGATGTCCTTCGGTTAGTTAGGTTTAAGTAGTTCTCAGTCTATGGGACTGATTACCTCAGATGTTAAGTCCCATAGTGCTTAGAGCCATTTGAACTGGAGTTTGAAAATGATGTGCTACTGGTACACAGGTACAAGGGTTAGACAAAAACATGAAAACAACGTGAGAACTGCATGTTTCAAGATAAATGCATATTGTAGCCAGGCCTGGATGTTGCGCTGTTATATTTGGCCATGAAATCAACCTTTGCAACCTCCTCAAAACATTTTAAGCGCCAGTACTCATCAGAAAACACTTCAGTGCAGTTTCAGATGTGTAGTTATGTAGGAACTAAGTGAATTATAACATGCACAAATTGTTGATGCTCGTATGGGGGTTGCTTCCGTAACCGAGGAAGCCAAAGTGTTTGGTATTTCACGAGGCACTGTATCGAAGACTTATACTGTCTATAGCGAAAGCTGGAAAACATCACCCGCTAAGTTACAATGTGGAGGAAACTGTTTGTTGAATAATCTTTTGAAAGGGGATTGTTACAAAAAGAAAAGAGGACGATAGCTACAGGAGCCACTGCAGAACTGAACGTCGCACTCATGTAACCTCTCAGCACCACAACACAAGGGAGCTCCATAAGTAGGGGACTGCAGACCGGGCTGCAACTCCAAAACCACTCGTTAGTGTTGTAAATGTCCTTAACAAGCCATAAAACCTGGACTATGGAGCAATGGAAGAAGGCATTTGGATGCACGGGTCTTTTATCACACTGGTTCCAAATTCTGACCGAGTTTACGTCCCAAGAGTGAAACTTAGCGGGGTTTGGTGATGGTTGGGTGAGCTAGTTCGTGGTATTCAATGGGCTCCATGTTTACTAGGCAAGGCCGCCGCTTTACAGCCAACTACTGTGACCATTTTGGTTGATCAGGTCCATCCTATGGTACAGTGTTTGTTTCCCAATGGTGACGCTGTGTTCCAGCACGGTAGGGGCCCTGTTCAAACATCTCGCATCGTCCAGGACGTTCTGTTGGCACGAGGATTGAATTGTCGCATAGCCCGTGGCCTCCACAGTTATCAGATCTCAATATTGTTAGCCCTTGTGGTCTACTTTGGCCAGAAGGGTGGGTGATTGTTGTCCGTCTCCATCGTCGTTACCTGAACTTGCCACTATTTTGCGGATACAATGGTCTAAGTTTACCTTGCAAACCATACGAGACCTGTGTTTGTCAGTACCACGACGGCTGGAAGGTGTTTTGGATGCCAACGGGTTTTCTACACCGTACTAAGCATGGTAATGTGTTGTGTTTTTATTGTTTCCATATATTGTCGAACCTCTGTAAGAATTTCAACTTTTGTAAAAAAATGGTTCAAATGGCTCTGAGCACTATGGGACTTAACTCCTGTGGTCATCAGTCCCCTAGAACTTAGAATTACTTAAACCTACCTAACCTAAGGACATCACACACATCCGTGCCCGAGGCAGGATTCGAACCTGCGACCGTAGCAGTCGCGCGGTTCCAGACTGTAGCGCCTAGAACCGCTCGGCCACTCCGGCCTGCTCAACTTTTGTACTCGAAGATGTTCGTCTAAACTGAAAAAATGAACAAAGCTGTTGATTTAAGCAGTTGAAGATAGAAACAATAACATTACATATCACAGCTGAAGGGCAATGCACATGAAACATCTCCAGGAACTCAGGAACGAAATTTGTGTCCGAGTTACGAATGTGGAAATGATAGACTCGTATACACCGGAGCTCCCGGAAGGAGGAAGCATACAGTAGCACTTCTCTCGCCGCGATATGACGACATGCGCCAGCAATGCGTCACGCGAATTGTGAGCCTTTAGCAGTGCAGAATGAATGGCGAGGGCGACGGTAGGAAATGAGTTAAAATAAGGGCAGGCGGGCGGTGCGGGGGTGTGTGGGTGAGCTGGCGCCGCCGGCGCACGGCATCGATCGGCGACCCGCCCACCAGCGCAGCCCGCAGCCCGGTCTGCCGCAGCACCGCCGCAGCACGGCGCACGGCACTACACAACACAGCGGAACCGAACACAGGAGGACGTGACACTCGTGTGCAGCCGACACGCCTGCGGCCGAGCCCCGGGCTCTGCGTTTCCAGATGGCAAAAAAACCAAACTCGCGCTTTAGTGTCGCGTCAGCGTCGAAGCCGTTGGAAGCTACAGAAAGCGTTCGACGCCGTCTACACTGTAGACTGCTGGCAAAGGCAGTGAACTGGTTGATGTGTGCGTTGTACGAAGAAGTTACAAGTACACGGGCTGTACCATTTATTTTCAACGCTCCAGCTTACTTTCTGTCTAGAAGCAAAATAAAAAAATGCACCAATAAAATGTTGTTTACCTATCAAGGGGAAACCAACCAGCATGGCTACTTTTCTTGCAACTTTTTTCGTTAACAATATTTAAGCAACAGTAAGTCTTCTGTAAATAACACCCTACATTTTTTATTCAGCAGTCAACTTCTTCTCTTCATAAAACCTTTAGAAACCTGATCACAACGTGCCAATCACATAAATATTACTTTATTAAAAACGTAGCACAAAATTCACTTCATTATTACGCTGCTGTACCAGTGCACAGTGCAAGCACCCGGAGTAACGTAACTCGTCCAATATGTTGTCAACAAGCAAATGGAACCACAAGGAAACTGCACATACGTCATGCAAACAACCGTCAAACATGTTCACATACGCATCACATATTTACGGAAGTACAACGTTGAACTTAATGGAAAACAGAAACGCGGATTTTTAAGGGGGGTAGGACGTCAAACGGGCCGACTTGGAGCAGGAGAGGCATCACAGGACATTTTAATTCCCACTGTCTATACTTTTACAAATAAATTCATAAAACTTTGTCAGCACCATGAGGAAGGATTCAGGATTCACACTCATTGCAGTGGAAGTTCGAGAACATAACAAAATATTTTTTTTTACGTGTGAAATTTCGTCATTTTTCACTTGTTGCTATAGGTACACTTTTCTTCAAAAGTTAGACAGATTCTTAGATCAATTTTGCACAGCATACATACCATACTTACATGTGTATGAAACTCTAGAATTTATTTAATTTATGAAAAAACGAATGAGCTGTTATGTTTTAAACTTCACGTTTGGAAAAAAAACACAATTTTATAGTTAATTACCTCAATTTTTACCACAGTTTTAATAGATGTGGAAAATTCTAGAATTTCATACAACTGTAAGTATGGTTTGTATGCTTTGCAAAATTCATCGAAGGATCTCGCGTACTTATGAAGAAAAGTGTGCCTATAGCAGCAAATACTGCCATTAGTAAGTGAAAAAAATGATGAAATTTCAGAAGTAAAGAAAATTATTTCATTATGTTTTCAAACTTCCACTGCTATGAGTGTGAATTCTGAATCCCTCCTGGTCATGCTGACAAAGTTTTATGAATGTATTTGTAAAAGTATAGACAATGTAAATTAAAATGTCCTGTGGTGCCTCTCCCGCTCCAAGTCGGCCCGTTTGACGTCCTACCCCCGTTAATACTATTTTAGAAAACTGTAATTTGTTGTGGGCACAAAAAGGGGCAGAACATTTAAAAGTGCTCAAAATGGTGACTGTGGACATTCATACACTGATTCAAGTGTTGGATGAAAGAATTCATCCCTGCTTCCAGGTCTGCCTGTCGAGGCCAATTAATTATAAGCAAACACGAAACGTTCCTGCAGGTTCTATGGAGTAGTTGCAAAATCGCGATAGATGACGTCTTTTGTGCATAGGAAGAGAAAAAAGTCCAGAGGAGTTAAGTCAATAGACCGAGCAGTCCAACCCATCTGGAAGGATACCTTCGTTTCAGAACACGACGTGCACACAATGAATTGCGTGCTAGACATCTATCGTATTGGCGCTATATAAAATTTCTAATTCTTAGCGACACATTGTCCACAAGACGAGGAAGCCGGCCGGAGTGGCCGTGTGGTTCTAGGCGCTACAGTCTAGAGCCGGGAGACCGCTATGGTTGCAGGTTCGAATCCTGCCTCGGGCATGGATGTCTGTGACGTCCTGAGGTTAGTTAGGTTTAATTAGTTCTAAGTTCTAGGCGACTGATGACCTCAGAAGTTACGTCGCATAGTGCTCAGAGCCATTTGAAGACGAGGAAGAATTCGTCTGTGATAGGTGGCATATGCCCTGACATTTAGATTACCATTCACGAAGTAAGGGCCAATAACTGTAGTGGCATGCATCCCAAACAGGCATTAATTCTCCACCGACGCTGATGTTCCACCTGTCTAAGCCCTCTTAGGTTCTTGCTGCACCAATAACGCATGTTCTTTGTATTTATGAGTTCTTTGTTTGAGAAGGAATATTTATCAGTAAAAGGAACATCGGAGAAGTTCTGATTGGTCAGGATTTTCTGCTGTGTGCACTGACAGAACTATTTACGGTTCTGGAGATCAATTCGAAGCAATTCTCGTCGTTAGTGTACATGAATAGGATAGAACTAGTGGCCTGTTAATATGCGGCGCGCACTGATTTTAGGCCCGGCAGAGTCCTGTTCAATCTGTTGAGTGCACACATGTACATTCACAGAAGCAGAACCGAGAAAGGTCGCGCGGGATTAGTCAAGCGGTCTTAGGCGCTGCAGTCATGGACTGAGCTGCTGGTCCCGGCGGAGGTTCGAGTCCTCCCGCGAGCATGGGTGTTTGTGTTTGTCCTTAGGATAATGTAGGTTAAGTAGTGTGACTGATGACCTTAGCAGTTAAGTCCCATACGATTTCACACTTATTTGAACATTTTAAGAACTTAGAGGAGTAACACTCGTTTCACAATACTTCCTGCAAACGTGACGGCATTTTCACGTCACACACAGTATCGACCAACCACATGATCGGCTATTGACTTCCGTTAGCGTTCGATTCGGGCCTGTCATAAGACTCCACGCAAGCGTATCAGAGATTTATGTAAACACTTCAGTCTTGGAATGACGTATTATAATTATTACCATAATTGAATGCCACATAATGACTTATCGGCTGCTAATGCCATCGTACAAGAGTGCTCTCTCAGCAGTGAGTTGTTATTGTCAATAGTTTACAAATGAAGTATGAGAAACGTTTGTATTGACGTTTGCCAAACACGTCACCATTTTTATAAAGTCACTTGATAACGCATCAACGATGTAGTCCTTCAAGAGAGACTATGATAACCAAGACAGGAGGCGACTACCGTACGAATTGGTGCTAGCGTAGTGGCTAACATCGTGCATAATGACATCGAAAAGTGTGGGTTCGCATCTCGCCACATGCACATACTTCTTTCATGTTAGCGTTGTTAACACGTTATGGGAATTTATTATGAATGTAATACAAATATGTTTGCAATATTCGATGTTATTTACATTCCGACTAGCGGGATTAGCCGAGCGGTCTTAGGGGCTGCAGTCATGGACTGTGCGGCTGGTCCCGGCGGAGGTTCGAGTCCTCCCTTGGGCATGGGTGTGTGTGTTTGTCCTTAGGATAATTTAGGTTAAGTAGTATGTAAGCTTAGGGACTGATGACCTTAGCAGTTAAGTCCCATAACATTTGACACATATTTGAACATTTACATTCCGTCTGATTTGAAAACGAAAGGGTCGGGCGGAGTTGCCGAGCAGTTCTAGGCGCTACAGTCCGGTGCCACGCGTCCGTTACGGTCACAGGTTCGACTCCTGCCTCGGGCATGGATGTGTGTGATGTCCTTAGGTTAGTTAGATTTAAGTGGTACTAAGTTCTAGGGGACTGGTGACCTCAGGCGTTGAGTCCCATAGTGCTCAGAGCCTTTGAACCATTTTTTTGAAAACGAAGGATAAAATAAACATTTAGAAACTTTCGGGTGTGTGGACAGACAGGAACGTAAGAGGACGGCTTTAATTGCTGCGACTGGAACGAGCAGCAATAGGAATCATATTTTACCTTCTCACAAGTGTTGGATTCTTATTTCCCAAAATGTGGCTTCTTCCTAGTGTGTGGTTAGGTAGGAACCTAAGACGTCAGCTGAAATTGCTGGGAGCGAATCGAAGAGCATAACATTTGCATTCTTCCTTGTCACAAAGTCGGTAGCAGATCATGCGGTCGTCGATATTGCACCTGAGGCCAAAATGACGTCACGTTTCCAGAAAGTGTTGTGAAAGTAGAGTTACAAAACCGAGAACCGTAATTATGGCGGTTCCATCTCTGCAAGTTCTGTGACGATTGCTTCACTTTGGGGGAAACTTCACTTTACCTGAAGTATCAGAAGAAGATGATAAAACATCCGTCGTGTAGTTCCTTCTGAGATTATCGATCGCTGTATAGTTCTTCTGCCTGAGTAGCATTACGCCTACCATCAAAGGAATCAGAGAAAAGTATTGATGGTGCAATTTTTAATGTGCGGAACATATTGCGTAAAAGTATTTTAGTACTGTGCTTCATGTACCCTTACAGCAAATAAGAAAACATGTTGTAAATACTGTTCTGCTGATTAATATTGTCCTTAGATGAGTAACATTTCTATCTGGTCGCCGACCGGGGTGACAGAGCGGTTCTGGGCGCTACAGTCTGGAACCGCACGACCGCTACGGTCGCAGATTCGAATCCTGCCTCGGGCATGGATGCGTGTGATGTTCTTAGGTTAGTTAGGTTTAAGTAGTTCTAAGTTCTAGGGGACTGATGACCTCAGATGTTAAGTCCCATAGCGCTCAGAGCCACTTGAACCATCTATCTGGTCTTTGTCCGTGTATACGTAGTAAGTAACATAAAGCTTCAACTGAAGACTGTGGTTGACCGAATGGCCTATATGCACTTCCCTCGTATTTCAACTTCTTTACTCTCAATACCAGCAAGTGGATGAGTTGTGTTACTCCGGCTACCTGCATTGTGTGTCAAATTCAGTGTTGCACCACGCTTATAATAAACGGTATGTGTACATGAAACGTTTTCGAACATGTCGTTGACAGAGGAAGTGGAATGCCGAATAAAAAATACAGAGTGCTATTAAAAAAAGACATAGACCTATTGTGTTCCTATTTTTGTAACTTTGCAACCATGCTGGTTAATGTCCCCTAGATAGGTAAACAGATTTTGCTTAATAATTTTTTTTAAATCTTACTTCTGGAGAAAAAATTATTTGGGATTGACAAAATAGATGGAGCATAAACACTGAGATAAAGAAAGTCATCGGATGGCTATTTGCACATATACTGACGGCAGTAGTGTCGCGTACACGAGGTATAAAAGGGCAGTGCTTTGGCGGAGCAGTCATTTGTCCTCAGGTGATTCATGTGGAAAGGTTTCTGACCTGGTTATGGCCGCACGACGGGAATTAACAGACTTTGAGGGGGGGAGGGGGGGGGGAGGGGGGGTGGTAGTGTGACCAGAAATACCAAATGTCTGGCATTACGTCTCACTAAGGACAACACAGTGGTCAATGGCCTTCACTTAACGACCGATACCAGCAGCATTTGCATAGAGTTGGCAGTGCTAACAGACAGGTCACATTGCGTAATATGGGATCTTTGACTAACGTATCCATTAGGACAATGTATCGCAATTGTAAAATGTAAACTTTCAAGGCCGGAACTGTCATGATTAATAAAATTCTTTTCCGGGCTATTATGCCGTGGTCTGATGGATTTCGCATTGTAATCCGACGTTTCGTCCCCATCTGCGGAGGACATCTTCAAGGGGGTTCGTGGCTTCTGTTAACTTCCGAAACACACACTGTCTCACTACTGACTGACTGACTGACTACTGTCAGTAGTGAGACAGTGTGTGTTTCGGAAGTTAACAGAAGCCACGAACCCCCTTGAAGATGTCCTCCGCAGATGGGGACGAAACGTCGGATTACAATGCGAAATCCCTCAGACCACGGCATAATAGCCCGGAAAAGAATTTTATTAATCAATGTATCACAATTTAGGGTTGATGGACTATGTCAGCAGACGACCGACCCGAGTGTCTTTGCTAACAGAGCACGACGTCACGTGCAGGGGATCTCCTGGGCTCGTGACCATATCGGGGTCGGACCGTAGATGACCGGATCGTGACTGGCCTGGTCAGATGAGTCTCGATTTCATTGGGTAAGAGCTGATAGCAGGGCTCGAGTGTGGCGCAGACTCCTCGAAGCCATGGAATCAGTTTGCCGACAAACCACTGTGCAAGCTGATGGTGGCCCCACAATGGTGTGGGCTGTGTTTTACCTGGATCACTGACTGGAAATGGTTATGTTCGGGTACTTGGAGACGATTTGTAGCCATTGATGGACTTCATGTACTGGAACGTTTGTGGATGAAAATGTGCCACGTTACTGGGCCACAGTTGTTCGCGATTGGCTTGAAGACATTCTGGACAGTTGGAGTGAATTATTTGGTCATCCAGACCACCCGACATGAATCTCATCGAACATACGGGCAACACTTTCGTAATTATGGACGGCTACAGAGACAGCATTGTTCAATATTTCTGCAGGGAAATTCCAACGACTTGTTGAGTCCATACCACGTAGAGATTCGACACGACATTAAGAGGTGTCTCATGACTTTTGCAGCAACAGTGTACTCTGAGACCAGTCCGCTCACATCTCTTCACACATTCAGCTCCACTCACACAATCATTATGGCCCCTTGCAGGACTCACTTCTATAGCTTGCTGGGTACCTCACTTCACTAAGACGTGATAACATAATTTGTTATTTAGTGTGAATCGGGCCAAAACCTTCCACAGCAATGTTCGTTTTGAAATTTAAACAAGAATATGACGAATTTGCTTGCTGAACTCGATTAGCTTTGAAATTTACGTGTTCTTTTCTAAAAATTTCGCGTACAAATGAGCATAATTAATTTACTGTTTACTGAGAGACCTCGTACCTAAGGAGAACGAAAATACAATGCCTTTGTTTGGGAAGAATGTCATAAAGTCTTTGTATCCTCTCCTGAGACAAGCTTGCCAATAAAAATTGTAACCGGACCTCGACATCCTATCTGTGGCGAAAATGACGTTCGAGCTGGTCCCACACATGTTCTATCGGGGAGGGGGGGGGGGGGGGGGAGGGCGGATCTGGAGATCTTGCTTGCCAGATGAGCAACTCCGCATCACCCAGACAGTTCATTGATACAGTTCCCATGTGTGGACGAGCGTGGTCCTGTTAAAATATGGCACCACGATATTGTGGCGTGAGAGGTCACATATGAGGACGCAGGATGTCCACGACGTACCGTTGCAGCGTCTTGAGTTCTGCCATTCTGTACCAGCCTGATATGATGTCGTATTGGACCATTTATGCCTTTTACTGTGTGTGTTTTAATTTCATTGTTTTTTAATTTGACTCCCCCGTCTGGATCCGTCAACTTTTAGCGTACCCTCTTTCTTCTGTGAGTGTCCTAGGATCCGTCGGACTGATGTCCTCTCCGTTTGGCCCCATAAACCCTCTCAGTTAATCAATCATACTGGATCATTTCCCACAACACGAGGCCAGAAGCAAGACCTTATGCCTCTCAATGGGACTTCTCTCCAAGTCGCCACCTATTCTCTGACATTCGTCGCTGAACACAAACCGAAGCCATCGACATGCAGTTACTGCTTCCTGGCTATTTTACCAACGGAGCCGTTTCTGTTGTGGTGTTAACGGTAGCCCACGCGTTGGACGTTAATTACCGAGTTCGGCTGCTGTTAGTCTTCTATCAGTGGTGGGGGATGGCACAGAATGTTAAAGCCAGTCCATTATTTGGTCCTGGACGGCAGATTCAGGTGGGGAGGAGTTACGACGTACATTACAGTGATCCTCCATTGTGGTGGTCAGGCATGATCGGCCGGACCTCGAAGGCGAGTATGGCCGCTCTCACGCCCCCAAGCAGTCCGACATCTGAATGCCCCAGAAATCTGGATACCGCACGGTTCGATCAGTCCGGAAACGGAGATTCACAATGAGCCCGTTTCAAACTCTGTCAGCCCCGAAAATCCTGTACCACACGGTTACACTGCATCTCCGCGTGTTTCGCAGTTATCACTCAACATCTAACGCTCTTCACGCCCCTTCTATACTCTGCCAGGGCTGGAAACAACACAAAACACGAGCAACGCCATTGCTCAGTAATGGCTGTTTGTCACAGAGAATTGTAACTGTAGTCGTTTACATACCTTTTGATATTGTGTATGTGTACGAAGTTACATTGACATCTTCTTGGCACTTCACTTTTTCTGCCAGGCGCTGTAATACCGAAAACCAAAATTCTCTTAAAGCTAATCTGCTAACTGTGTTGGAGATGGAAAGGCAATCGAAACGTAAAACAGGACAGCAACAAGTTCGAGGAAGTGTTCGCCGTCAGAACTCTGATGCATCTAAAAGCTGATACGACAGTCATGGAATCTGAAGCGGAAATCTACTAAGCTGATCTCGATAACGGAAGTTTAGCGAAATCTTGTGGCTGTGTTTGCCTACAAGATGAGGGCCACATGAGCACGCCCATGTTTGCTGTGGACAGCCGGTCAATAGCGATCCACAGCGAATCAACAGCCCGCGGCAACACTCCACATAACAGTCCGCGGCTAACTGCGTTTGTCTTGGGGCCTAATGAAACGCAAATAAATGCACGCTCTGCCACCTCTCTGTGCGTCCGGCGTCCAGTACCATGAGCAGTCCGCTAGGGCGATCGCTTCAGATATTTAAGCTACAACCGAGTACTGCCTTCAGTGTGGTGGGAAATGGTGCTTTCTTCAACAGACAGAACTATAATCCAACACAACGTCCTATCATTTTAAAGACATAGAACTTAAAATGTTACTTTCTCACATCACAACTGAACAAAGACGTCAACGAAATATAACATCTCGTCGTCATGTCTTTTCTTGGATTGATTTTCAGACGAATCGGAGCAGTATATTTTATTTGTCTGCGTCCAGCATACAGTTGTGATCTGTAGGGTGGGTCAACACCAGAAAATCACTGTAATGTGGAAGAAACAATCTTAGTACGAACCCTTCTCTGTGAAACACATCCAGCTAAATGTGTGCAGTGCGAGAGCTCATGTGCCACTTGGAACTGTGAGAGGAGAAGTACTGTACAGTACGGTACAACTTTTGGTGTCAGCTTCGAATAATATCTTGCTGGCCACGACAAACAACGATACAGGTACAAATTGCAAGTAATATGTGGTTTCAATCTGTTACATAAGTTAACACATGTGGAACTTTCCGTTTGGAATACAGTCCATTTCCAATGTTTAGTTAACCGTATCTTTGTTTCTTCTCCTCGGATTATCTTCAAACACATATGATAAAAATGCCAGTAATATTTTTTGGCACAGATTACCACCTCACTGACTCAGCTGAATCCTGACAACAGTCGCTCAGTATCATTCAGGTTTTTCATATCCCTGTGGACGCATAGCTAGAAATATGCTCATGCTGATAAATTAAGGATAATTGCAGAATGTCGTGCCACACAACGTGGCACTATACGATACTGGCGATAATAGCATAGGCACTTAGGGAACACACGCGACACAGATCTCTAAGCCTACGGTATTGATGATAAGTTGAGAAAACCGTCCCGGAACACTTGCCACTGTTCCCTGCGCATGTACCCCAACATCAATATGGGATATGATCGCCATGCACACGTACATAGGCCGTACAACGTGTTGGCATACTCTGGATCACGTGGTCGAGCAGCTGCTGGGATATAGACTCCCTTTCTTGCACCAGTGCCTGTCGAAGCTCCTGAACTGTCCTAGGGATTTGAAGATGTGCAGCGATACTTCGACGTGCTCGATTGGATTTAGGTCTGGAGAACAGGCAGGCCGCTCTATTCGCCTGATATCTTCTGTTCCACGGCACTCCTCCACGATGGCAGCTCAATGGGGCCGTGCGTTATCATCCATCAAGAGGAAGGTGGGACCCACTGCACCCCTGAAAAGGCGGACATACTGGTGCAAAATGACGTCCCGATACACCTGGCCTGTTACAGTTTCTCTGTAAAAGACATGCAGGGGTGTAGGTGCACCAACCATAATCCCACCTGACACGAAACCATCAAACCAGGACCTCCATATAGATCCCTTTCAAGGACATTAAGGGGTGGATATCTGGTTCCTCGTTCACGCCAGATGAAAACCCGGCGAGAATCACTGTTCAGACTATACCTGGACTCGTCCGTGAACATGACCTGATACCGCTGTTCCAATGACAACGTACTGTGTTCTTGATACCAAGCTTTACGGGCTCTCCTGTGACCAGGGGTCAGTGGATTGCACCTTGCAGGTCTCCTGGCGAATAAATCATGTCTGTTCAGTCGTCTGTAGACTGTGTGTCTGGAGACAACTGTTCCAGTGGCTGCGGTAAGGTCCGGAGCAAGGCTATCTGCAGTACTCCATGGACATCTGTGCGCACTGATGGTGAGATATCGGTCTTCCTGTGGTGTCGTACACTGTGGACATCCCATACTGTAGTGCCTGGACACGTTCCCTGTCCGCTGGAATCGTTGCCATAATCCTGAGAACACACTTTTTGCCATATGGAGGGCACATGCTACGACCTGCTGTGTTTGACCAGCCTCCAGTCACCCTAGCATTCTACCCCTCATTAAATATGTGTTCTTTGAGCCATTTTCAACCCACAGTCACCGTTAGCACGTCTGAAAACGTCTGCACATTTACTCGCTGCACCGTACTCTACACGCACCAACGCACCTCTGTGTATGTGGACTGCTGCCATCGCCACCGTGCGACGACCGCAGATCATATCCACTGCATGGTCATACCACGAGGTGTTTTAAACCCGAAAACCTCCCACCAGACCGTTGTTTCACCATGTATCAGCATTATCCTCAATTTATGAGCAAGAGTGTATATATTTAACTATGCATCTGAGAACGCATAATGGGACTAATGCTAAAATGGCTGTCTTGTGTGACGGTACGAATGGTTTCCGAAGATCTAGTTTGATTATTACGGGAGTGTCTGGAACACCAGTGTGCAGACCGCATTAATCCTTCTGATTTTTAAGGCATTGTCTTAATTTTTCTTTTTGCTGGTTCGGTTAGTGAAGATATGAAAAACAATCCGTTTCCTTTTAATTTTCTGGATGTATCGTATAGCAGACTGGTTTGACTTCTAAAAATGCATTTGGGCACTTTCTTAAAGATAATCTTTATGGTTCTCGAGCGTCTCGTAAACATTAATTTTCTCTCTTTTCTTTTAATAATTTTATCAAGTAGATAATACGTCAAGATAAATAAGTATATTTTTTGAAGAGACAAAAATCAGTTCATTCGTAATGGAAATTCTCTGAATGCAATACCTCTTACCGTATCACCAACACAGATATTCTATACAATGGCACATAATTTCTGTGCGACTTTTCTTACTTAACTAAACAAGAAGTGAAGCATCGCAACATAATACTATCTGGTACATATCAGTTGTTCAGTTTTTAAAATATCTTATACAATGGCATTGTTAAATGTACAGTAAGCTCACAGATCCGCAGTATTGAGCGGAGGAATCTTGTTGTTATCACTGACTGTCGCGTAATCTGTCCCAGTCTCAGTCTGTGACTCTTTGGCTGCTGCACCGATGATTCTGCCGTCGGCACTTTTCCGCGCTCGTCAGCTCGATATGAAACAGAAAAATAATGACACTTATGAAATATATAGTTCATTTAATATTGGAATACAAAGATAAAATTGTTTGGATACATGTAAAATCACTTTAACATATATTACATTATTATTACATAGGTTCATACGTTCGTGGCGTTATTGTTTTGCATATTGGTATTCCGGGAGCTATGGGTTTATTTATCGATTGTAATTTTTTATTTGTAATTCACTGTTGCTATTTGAGTTTACATAGTGTCATTTTGTCATTTGAGATGATGAGTGGAGCTGTGGACGTTAGAAAATGAAGTGCCAAGTCGATAAATCGGAACATTTCCGATGTATTCCTCCGTTTGAGTTCAGTAAACGGAGACAGTAGCGGAGGCATATGCGATTGCAGTCTTTCTCGACCTATTCCACTGATGCACTCTTCTCGGGTAATCAGCCGAGTGGTGGGGTCGTCCTGTCGCAACTTTTCAATGAGTTTCGTACCCATCACCTTCTGGCGAACGCATTTGCAAACCTTTGGAGTCAGAGGCCGCGTACCGACATATATTTAAATTTGTTTTTAATGATTTTCCCGATGTCCGAATCGATACGTTTAACTACCATTTTGTTCACAAAACTCTAGTTATTTATTTTAGACGGAAAAGAATTCGAATTTTTGAGGCAGATTTACTAGCAGGTAACCTTAAAACCACGTGATTTCCACAGTCGCAGAATCGAAAATTTACCTCAGCACATTTCGTAAACCGTGAAAGAGAATATATCATTTATGAATAAAGTCTGTGTTAGGTGTATTTGTTATGTTTATTACGGTAGTGAAAAAACCCTATGAACTTATACACCTAATTAATATTTTAATCCTTCTCACCCAAAAGCGCTAAGGCGTAAGCACTGTAGTGTGGAAGTTCCAGTACCTTGTCACACTATATTTTAGCTATTTACCTCATCTTCTTTAAAGATATTTCATAAGAAGTTTTTGTTATTACGGCATTTACCACATGACTGTACATTCCTGAAACGGCTCAAGAATACATAAGGTTGATTTCGCAAGGTTGATTTCGAACAGTCTATCAGAGCTTCTTTGTATCAGCTATACACAGTTATTGAAACTTATAAATGACAAGTTAGGTAACAATTTCTGATGGTTCCCCAGGTATATCCGCCTTATACTCGGCTTTCAGTGTCGGCAGTCGTTGCAGTGAATTGAGTGATGTAGTATATAGTGCTCAATCAGTGAGTGTGACAGGACACATTTAGCGCTCACGGCAAGTATCTAGCGGACCTCTATCCGCTCTATTTGAGATGCGCGACGTTTATCATTCTCTCTCTCTCTTTCTCTCTCTCTCTCTCTCTCTCACACACTTCTTGTCTCTTTGGGAAGCGATTCTACATGTTACACTTTATGAGCATGCCGCATACGCCACTGTGATACTCAAATACATCTAGTAACAAAATCCCAGTGTTCAACCAATACCGGAAGTTGTTCAAAGAAATTCTGTAAAACTGTGAACTCTTTTTTTCTCTCCTACCGTTTACTCGGCGCATGGTGTCCGCTGTCAGCTTTACCTAGCGAATTTACTACTTTGATTTTGTGACCGAACGCTGTTCTTTACGGTCACAGTGATCACTTAACCTGAGGCAAAGAGGTAAATCGTGAGCACCACCTGTCTGTGAATCGTCTAAACTTTGTTTTATTTTTCAGCAATTTTAATTGTTTGTTTAGAGTGTTCGCTGAGTCCGAGGTGGGGCACAAGCCCAGGATTTGCATAATGAGAGTGGAAAACCGCCTAAAAACTCAGATAAGCATTCCTATCAATCGAATGATCACTGGTCCGCATAGTCTATTTGATTCGGATGGGACTCACGTGAAAGACAGCACGCTGCGAGTTAAGCCACGCATGCAGGTTTCCTCGGAAAACAGTGTATTGGGATGTCCGTTGCTCCTTAGTAGAACAACTACATAATTATAAATTAAATACACAGTATTGTAGATATTCTACGGCATTAACTGATTTCGCTCACTGGTTTTCGGCTTTCAAGGGCTTGAAAGCCGAAATTCAGTTAAAGAAATAAATTAATATTGTAGCACATCCACGATACTGTACTTCACATTTGTAACTATATCTGTTGTATAATGGGAGACACCATGTAATGGGAAACAGTATAGGCACACCGAATTTATTCCACTCTTAACTCTTTTCCGACTTTTTTAAATTCAGCATTTGATGATGAAGAGGGGGAAATACACTCATTGGCAGTGGCATGTGTGTCATTCAAAGAACAAGCAGTTGATTCCTAAATTACAATCTGAGCAATCTTTCTTCGTCATTCTCCGTAAGTATTTTCGTTGTGAAAGTTCTACAGATAGTGAATTGCTATACATGCTGAATAGCCTCAGGGGCGATAGAATTTTTGATTAAGGTGATTGGTAGCGCCACACGATGAATCGTAAGTCTTCCGACAGATTTCATGCCACCAGCCAGGAATCCTCTCCTGTGCCATCATCTTCATGAGTAGCAATTGCACCCTACATTCTCAATTATTTGCTGGATGTATTCCAGTCTCTGTCTTGCTCCACAGTTTTTACCACCATGTAAGTTATTCCTTGATGTCTTAACGAATGTCCTATCATCCTGTCCGTTCTTGTTGACAGTGTTAGCCATATGCTCCTTTTCTCGACGATTCTGCGGAGAATCTCCTTAAGACTTACCTTGCCAGTTCACCTAATTTTCAATATTCTTCTGCAGCACCACATCTCAAACGCTTCGATTCTCTTCTGTTCCGG